>NW_028239847.1:900000-1175000 GCF_047967505.1 Dipteris shenzhenensis | reverse complement strand
TTGATAATGACTCTGGAATCCATTTGACGATGCTAGGATATTTGTTACCTTCCAACCATTTTTTGGTGAAGATGAATCGTGATGACAAATTTGGGGCAGCTCTTGTCTCCTTATCATATTATATGTTAGCTTATGCCATAAAAACTTTATATCTAGCACTGATTATATTGATATTCCTTTCTGTAATGCATTTGTAATCTGCTATAATGGAAGTAAGAGAACTTGGAATATAAGGGATTTTGGAATGTTTCATGAAAGATGGATAGGATTTTTGGAAGCTTTGAAGGGTTGAATTAAAAGGAATAAAAAGCTTTGAACATATTATCTGAGGGCTGCTTGAAGGAATGGATTAAACAATTTCGAATCTTTCAGTGTTATTTGATTGAGATATGTAGATAAGTAGTTGAATTATAGGATGAACACACACACACACACACACAAACACACACAGACTTTCTAGCTTGTTGACACATGTATTTAATCACACACAAGTACACATACTCACATACACTCATACTATACTCTAGCTTTTTCACACACAACTATACATGCTTACATATTAATTTACTAACTTTCTCGAAAAATTAGTGTTTAGAGTTCAACTTTCCTATAGATAGTTACTAATGTTCTAATGTGGTGACTTTATGCCTCTAGTAATTGCTTTATGTTGCGACTATATGGCTCTTACCTTAGTCCTTTGTTTGGTTACATTTAAATTATATGCTTATCTAGCATAGAGTTATTTGTCATGATTAAAATAGAAATAATTGGCTAGTAATATCTCCAACTTTGATAGATTTTACTATTACCATATCCTCTAAAAATATAACCGAGAGGTATTTTTTGTTTTTTTGATATTGTATGCCTTCTAATACACTAATATTATAAGATTTTAATTGTGGATTAATATTAGACACTATTTTGAAGATTAATTCATGTTAGATTTAGCGAAAATTGACTTTAACTAATGCATGATATATATTCACGTATATTTATACTATCCACAAGCAAAAATTGACATTAAGAAAAGCATGATACCACTTGGTTGGCCAACCTTACTAGCTTTGACATGACTCTTGGTTAATTTAAACTCACACCCCCCTAACCTAACCCTACCATTTGCCTACTGCCACTTGGCTATTTCCCCACCACTCTCACCCACTCCTCACCGCCTACCTCCCATCACTTGTGTTCAGCTACCCTCAATGCGCACCTACTTTCCTTTAACTGCATGTGACGCTCCTTTGCTACGTATATTGCTCATCCATCCTTTCTTCGCATAGAGCTTTCCCTTGGCGTATTTCTGCATCCCAACTTTGCTACTTGTCTCCCTCAGGTGAGCTCTCATTTTGCGCTCCTTCTCTGTCCATTGATATTCTTTTATCTTTCTTCTTCACTGCCACCCTGTGCACTGACTCATTGCCTTGCGTTCTCGTCTATGATGGACTCCCTTAGTCGCTGCTTACCGTGATGAGTTCCCCTATGCTTTGTTCGGTGATGGTCTTCCTCATCGATCAGCTCTGGTTTTCGCATGTCCTTTACCAACCTACGGGATGTACATCTCTACCTTTGCTACCAGACTATCATGCATTACCCCTTGTTTATAGCTTCGACCCCCTCTAGATCTTCCTACTTGTGCAGGTTTCCATCGTATTTTCATTTGGTAGCCACTTTTTTGCATCGGGTGCATGGATATGCTATTTCCTATGCTTTATGCTTCCCTTTCTTATTGAGACTGATCGCAAGTTCTTGCTTCTTCCATAATATGGCATGTACCTTCTCTCAAGGTTCCTAACGGACGTCTCTAGTCCTTACTACTCTTTTTTCACCTCTCACAGGCATCGTTGTGCTTCCTTAGTTATCATAGATGGTTGCCATTTGTAGTCTCTATAGCTACGCGTGCAACTAGCTGTGTCTTTGCTACTACTTGGTTTCGCCCATCAATGCCATGTCCTCAACTTAGGTTTACTAGACTTTCTAAAAAGAAGTGACTGACTAGCTTTACATTCCTAACTTTCCTAAGTTCATTTTATGCAAAACTAGTGTTCGGTGGTTCTCTTAATTTTCTATATGTTTTCATGATTAATGTTCGGAGCTATGATCTATATTTTCTATGGAGATAAAGTTGAAAAAACCCATATTATCTCTGGTTGTTGGCTAGAAATCTATAACTATCTATATAAGTTGATGATCAACCCCTTATCCAACAAAGGATACTCACTTCCCAACCATATAGATGTTCCATTTGCTATTTAATTTTCTCATTTATATTTAGAGTAAGCATGTTTTTAATAGTAATTATTTGTGACAATAATAACAAGTGTGTGGGGGATGCTTGGATACTTGTCACCCACACAATAATCAATTTGTTCTAACAATGATTGTTGTTTGGTTGGCTGACAAGTGTCATTCCTCACTCCTCGAATAATTGGTGTTAAATACATGGCTGCTCTGGCTTCTATTGTAACCTTGGTCTTTGTTGTATCATTAATTATTTACCTTCTTTTAATATATTTAAGCAAGTGTCTTAAATTCTTTCATATGAATTATTATTTTGGTAATTCTATTCTAAATTGACTGTATGGTTCATATTATGATGGAATATTTGAATCTAAACACACACACATCTTCCTCTCTTTTATATATAGACCCTAGCCCCATGCTATCTCTCTCTCTCTCTCTCTCTCTCTGATGCACACACACATAAACTCACACAAAATGGAAAATTTATTATCCACCCTTAGCATCGTGTGTCGTGTTGTTAAAAGGTTTTATTTTTTTAAACACACACACACACACACACACTTCCTACACCTTCCTCTTTTTTTGTTCAGACCTTGGCCCCCTGCTCTCTCTCTCTCTCTCTCTCTCTCTCTCTCTCTCTCTCTCTCTCTCTCTCTCTCTCTCTCTCTTTGTCTCTTTCTCTCTCTCTCTCCCTCTCTCTCTCTCTCTCTCTCTCTCTCTCTCTCTCTCTCTCTCTCTCTCTCACTAAGTGCTTATTCTTGCATTTGTAAATTTTCAATTATCCCCAATTTTTTCCTACTACTTTTTTATATCTTTTTCCTCAATGTTCTCCGCTTGTCCTTAATTTTCTTTATTTTTTTATTTTTTATTTTTTTATTTTCTTACTATTTACCTAGTTTCCCTCACTAATTTATATTTTCTTGTTAAAATTTTCCATCATTTATATATACATGTATATATGTATATATACATTTTTCTTATTTTTTCCTTCATTTCTCATTAATTTTGTTTTTTGTTTTCCCTGATTTTTCACTTTTCTATAAATTTTCTACTCATTTTCTTTTAAAATTTCCATATATTTTTCTTATATTTTTTCTATGTTCTAATTTTACGGGTTATTAGTTTCCCTTTTTCTTGTTTATTTTCCCAAATTTTCTTAATATTTTCCCTATTTATTTTGCTTATTTCTTTTCTTCTAAAGGTCTTCTTTTTATTTCTCTTCTAAAATTTCCTTAATCGTATTTGTTTAAAAATTCCCTAAATTTCCCGCTAAAATTTCCTAAGACATTTTTTCTAAAAGGTCCCTTTATTAAAAACAAACATAGCTTAGTAAACCCCCTCGCACACCCACACATACCTCTCGGCTCCCCCACTACAATTGAGTGCTATCCTTGACATCCTGATAGCCCGCATTACAAGGTGCCCCTTACTTTTTGGCTCCCTATTAATTACTCCCACTCTCCTTATGCCCCACCTTCCCGACTCTCCCTTCCCCAACTACCTGTATCCCCTTATTTTATCCCACTAACTACTAACTCTACCCATTACAATCCTGTTAGCTCCTCTCCTCGTTGTTTTGCTATGCTTCATGCTGCTGTTTGCTACCCAAGTTATCACATCCCCTCCACTCGTGTATAGCCTCCTAGCGCCATAGTCCTATTTTGCCTTTCTATCCTTTCCTCCTGCACGGCTCCACAATCCCCATCTCCCTTGCCTTAGCTGCACTGCAATTTGCGGTCTCCAGAGTCCATAGACTCCTTACCTTTTGAACTTCCCGTGCATGCTTTCTAGCTCTAAGACCTCCCATGCTCCAGTATCTTCTACGCTACGCTATTGCCTCTCCAATTTAATGTGCCTCGACTGCGTTGCCACATATGGGAGTCCCGTAGCCTCAATGTGCTATATGAGGCTCTCCATATTTCAGGCTCCCTGCCTTGACTACTGCACTGCTGCCCAGTACTTTCTCTACGACTCCCAAGTCCCTATTACTCACACACACGACCCCCACGAACGATCCACTCCCCTACTATTCTCCATTGATGACTCCTTTTTCCAAGTTCTTAAGATTTTTGCCTACCCGCTTTTCTTGATTATTATTTTTTGTCTATGTATTTTTTGGTTTATACCCCTCTCTCCCCCCCTTAATTAACCTTGGTTTCATTTTAGAGGCTTACATGTTCATTCCATATCAAATAACTCATATCACTAGGTGGGTAACATGACACAAATATGTCCTAGGACATCATTATGTTCTATTATCTCATGTTTCTTGATAAATTAATTTGGTAATGCACAAACACCTCTCATCCATTTCTTAATTTCCCATGTTGCCATTAGAGATAAAGAGAACTTGACATTTTTTACGCTCATCGAATCATGTCAAAAGTTGATAAAAAATTCTACTAATTAGATATACTAGTGTTAAACCATTTTACATTTAAAGCAATGGATATCTTGTCCATGATACATAGAGAATAATAGATTTTTTCTTGACTCAAAGGATCCATTAACCCATTTATAGTATGGAGTCTAGTTCATTTATTTAATGCTTCTAAATAGGATCCTTTTTGGATAGAAAGATATACCAAGCTTTACTTTGGCACCTTATAATGAGCTTAGTATATGTTATTCCTTAACCCAAGTATTTTTAAACATTCAAGGTACAAACTGAACTTTATAAGAGCTAGGCTACCCTCTAGCTCCTCTTTTATTTGCAATTGCTACAGATTCTCTAGGATGTCTCCTTAGAAGTCAGATATAGGAGGGACCTCTGAAAGGGATTGAACTCAATAATGGTAAATAATTATTATGCCAACAGTTTGCTGATGATAATACTTTGACTCCTAGAAACACTGATCAAGATGTCATCTGTGTAATGGATTGCCTTGAGGTTTTCTGTCAAGCCTCAGGTTCATGTATTAATCACTCCAAAACAAGATATGCTACTCTCAATGGGGAAGATCAATGGGTCCTCCAACAATTAGGATGCATAAAGTTATAAAAAGGTACAGTTTTCAGACTCTTGGGGATACCAATGGGATTTGATGTCACAATGAAGCAAAGGTGGGATTGGGTACTGGACAGATTCTAGAAGAAACTAGACAAACAGAGAAGCTTCCAAGCAAATCTGGCAGGTAGGAAAATGGTTCTTAATCATTGTCTCTATCCTATTATTATCTTCTATCTATTTTGTTGGTCTCCATCCAAAACTAACCTGGACAGATTTATCAGGCTATGTAGATCCTTCTTATGGGGGGGGTCTAACAAAATCTCTAAGGTTAGATGGGAATATTGTATCAAACCCAAAGAGGAAGGGGGGTTAGGGGTGATTGACATCTCCTCTACTGCCAAAAGACTGTCTGCCACTTGGATCGCCACTTGGATCATCAAAGCTGCTCTCTATTCTGAGGAGGATTGGGCACAATTGCTCTTGAGAAATAGGAACTATATCAGGCCATGCGGGGCACCCAATTGGAAAAAATATCCCTTTATTTTTGCTCTTTTTAACCCTGAACCTTGTAAATCCAAGGGAAGTCCCCTATGGAAGTCCATTTGGGGAGCTTTTAAAGAGATAAAAGCTTACATCCTCTTCACTGGTAAAGGTAACTTCATGTTAATTGATTCTATTTGGGTCTCCTCCATTTTTAGATCTGCCACTCTGTCAGATGATCAATTCAAAGTTGCAGCTAAGTTGTTCAAGAAAGGGCTTCAAACTTGGGGTCAGCTGTGGAATAGAGAACATATCAGATGGAAATCCTGGCTTTAAATTAAAAGAGAGTTCTGTTTATCCAACCAACAGCAAAGATTGATTATGGAAAGATTGGAATTATGGCAAGGAGAGGTGACTTGGAAGGGAGGTTCAATACTATGCATGCACAAGGAGTTTAGCTGGGTGGGGTGATCCTCCTTATTACCCATCCCAACTTCTATAGTTGATATGGATGATTTATTTAGAACCCTTAACAGAAGGTGGAAGTTGAATGACGATAGAACCAAATGATACTATAGATTCCATAGAATTTGGACTAAGAATGTGCTTGAGAAAATGTCCTGTTTTACCTAGCTAATACTTCATAAATTTATTTGGTCTAATTCAAGAGGTCTCAGCATTGGCAAAGGTTATGGCAAGTGTATGAGATGTATAAACCCTGTTGAAGATGTCTTCCACCTTTTTGTTGCTTGCCCTCATGCCAAGAAAGTATGGAAATTTATTCAAATGGAATGTGGTGAACCTATTAATTGGAAAGCTATTCTATTAGGAGATGCTTGCAGGATAAGGCATGAGCCTTGGTTTATCATCAAGGCCCATGCACTCTGGTTCATTTGGATATCTAGGAATAACTTCCAATTTAATCATAAAGATCTTTCTACCAATGCTATGTTTACTGCATGGTGGAACAGGAAAAAAGGAGAATTGACTTCATCATTAGTGCATACAATCTTGAACCTCAAAGGTGAGAGTGCTCTGAACGGAAGCAAGAACGGAAGAGGGAGAGAGAGAGACAGAGAGCCACACGAGTTTTGGTGGGTGCAAAACACCCTAATCTTATTTTTCATTCATTTATATATGTGTTTGAGTATTGTACATAACCGAGGTAAAGGCACAGTGACCTTTAACCCCCAAAACCTCCCACTTAAAGGACAATGTGCCTTTAAGGGAGAACAACCAGTGAGCATATTATCCAATGCCCATCAATACACGACAATACTCAAACCACTGACTAGGTAGACTCTTTGTCAACATATCTGTAGTGTTATGAACCTTGACAAGCTCTATGCGCTTGTCCTCAAGTACCTCCCTGATGAAATGGTACCTGACCTCAATGTGTTTGGTCTTTGCATGAAAGACCAGATTCCGTGCTAGCTGAATAGCACTCATGGAATCACTATGCAATGTCGGTACACTTGTATGAATCCCCAAATCTCCCACTAGCCGATCAAGCCATATAGCCTCCTTGTAACCCTCTATGGCTGCAACATACTCAGCCTCTGTGGTAGACAAAGCAACACACTTCTGTGCACGAGACATCCACGACACTACACCACCTGCAAAGGTGAACACATAATTAGAAGTGGATCTCCTACTATCCACATGCCCTGCATAGTCTGAATCTATGTACCCAAGTACACGCATGTCTCCTCTACCAAAGCAGATGCACATCTCCTTGGTACCCTTCATGTACCTCATGATGCACTTAATTGCCTCCCAATGCCTCTTTCGTGGATTAGCCATATATTGGCTAACAACTCCCACTGCAAATGCAATGTCTGGTCTAGTAGCTATCATAGCATACATAAGAATCCCAACTACTGATGCATAAGGAACCTTTGCCATCATGGCCCTTTCCTCATCTGATTTGGGACTATTTGTATGACTCAATTTCACATATGGAGGCAATGGAGTACTCACTGTCTTCCCCCCCTCCATATTGAAACACTACAATACTTTTGTAACATACTCCTTCTGTGAAAGTCAAAGGAGTTTCCTACTCCGATCACGCATGATGCGCATACCAAGAATATGACCTGCAAGTCCCAAATCCTTCATATCAAAGGCCTCATGCAACTTGGCCTTTAATGCATCTAGCTCATAAGTATTCTTGCTAGCCAATAGCATATCATCCACATATAGTGCCAGGATTATCAGGCTATTATCCTTAGTCCTTTTAATGTAGAGGTAGTGATCAATTTCACTCCTTTTAAAACCGTGGGACTGAATGAAAGCATCAAACTTCTGATACCATTCTCTAGGCGCTTGTTTAAGACCATAGATACTCTTCTTCAGCTTGCAAACTAAATGCTCTTTGCCCTTTTCTTCAAAGCCTTCCGGCTGCACCATGTAAATTTCCTCATGCATATCCCCATGCAAGAAAGCTGTCTTGACATCCATCTGCATAAGCTCCATATCTTCTGTTGCCACTAGTCCAAGCATGCATCTAAGTGTGGTCATTTTCACAACTGGAGAGAATATCTCATCAAAGTCCACACCCTTCTCTTGCTTGAACCCTTTAGCAACCAAACGGGCCTTGTACCTAGGCACATCATCACCTATGACCTTCACCTTGTAGACCTATTTACATGGCAATGCTTTCTTTCCATGTGGCAAAGAAACCAAGTCCCAAGTCTTATTCTTCATAAGTGAACTCATCTCTGATTGCATAGCATACTCCCACTTGCATTGATCCTCGCGCATCATAGCCTCTCTGTAGCAAGAAGGCTCCCCGCAATCAGTAAGCATCACATAGTCTACCCCTAGAACAAACCTATCAGGCAGTCTAGACACTCTAGATGATCTTCGCAAGGGCATTTCAGCTTGTTGTCCCACCTGCATATCAGCCACATTTGGCTCATCATTTCCACCAATAGATGGTCCATCATCTACCCTTGATTGTATACCTGTGGGAGTACTTGGTGGTACCATTTCTTGCACATTTGGTGCATGGACAACTTGCTGTCTATCAACATATGCAAGTGGATTCACATCCTGGAAAGTGATTCTCCTCATTTCAACATCCCTCATGGGTGCCTTATGCATCTTCTTCTCATTGAAGACTACATCATGGCTGCGTATGATCTTCTTTGCTTCTGGATCCCAGAGATGATAGCCCATCTCTCCACTTTCACCATAACCCAGAAAGATGCATTTCCTAGACTTAGGATCTAGCTTCTTTCGAAGCTCTTTTGGCACATGTGCATATGCCTCACACCCAAATATACGCAAATGAGAGTAAGAGGGCTTCTTGCCACTCCATGCCTCTTCAGGAATACCACCATCCAAACTCTTACTAGGTGATCTATTGATCACATGCACTGCAGTATTCATTGCCTCAGCCCAAAAACCACAGAAAGACTTGCATTGGAAAGCATGCATTGCAACCTTTCTTGAATGGTACAATTCATCTTTTCTGCAATTGGATTTTGCTTTGGAGTACGAGGGGATGTCAGCTCCCTCTTAATCCCACGTGTATCACAGAAATGCTGAAAGTCATGAGAGAGATACTCTCCACCATTGTCAGTCCGTAGGCATTTAAGTGTTCTACCTGACTGATTCTCAACCAAGGCCAGCCATTTCTGAAATACCTGGAACACATCACTCTTTCGAGCTATAGCATAAGCCCACACTTTCCTAGTTGCATCATCAATGAATGTCACATAGTATTCAGCCCTGCCTAATGACTATGTAGGCATGGGACCACATACGTCTGAATGCACCAAATCGATCTTTTCACACTCTTTCTTTCCCCTTCTTTTATAGGCTGATTTATTCTGCTTCCCATAGAGACAGTGCTCACAAAATTCAAAATCAGAGAAACTCAAATGCAGTACATAACCCAAACGGCATAAGAGTTTCATTCCAGTCTGGCTCATGTGCCCCAACCTGCAATGCCACAAAGAAGTGCTTGGCTACTCGGTTATTGCAACAACATGATCAAACACCCCTGATACATGTAAGGGATACAAAGTCCCACACTTGGCACCCCTGGCCAAAAGCATAGAGCCCTTCTGAATTTTCCAACTCTGAAAGCCAAAAGTGGTGTGAAAACCAGCATCATCTAGCTGATCCACTGAAATAAGACTCTTGGTCAACTTAGGCACATGTCTCACATCTTTCAAAATAAATGCAGACCCATTTGCAAAAGAAAACTTTATGTCACCTACTCCCACTATGTCACATGCATAGTCATTTCCAAGATGCACACAACCTATCTTTCCACTGTCATAAGTGGAGAACCATTCCCTATGGGGAGTAACATGGAATGAAGCACCAGAATTCAAAATGCAATCCTGGGAATATGCATCATTTGAAGTGGTAAGCAACTCTGTAGATAAACTAGACATGAAGAGAACGTCATTGTCACTATCATGTGTGACTGCATTGATCCCCTCGATCTTCACTTTTCCTTTGTCCTCCCTTGGACTCTCTTCCTTTTGATTTGCACCCCAAATTGCATTCTTTTTCTTATCCTTTTGCTCTCTTTTGATTTGCTACGAGACTTCCCTCTTTCTTGGGACTTCCCCCTGAACTGTGATGTGCCCCTTTGCACATTTAAGGCTGCATCCTACTTATTGCCATCCATAGACTTTCGTCTAATCTCCTCGGCCAACAAACTACCCACAACATCATCAAATTTCAGTACTCCACCAGATGCAGAGTTGCTGACAGCTGTACGGAAGGTATCCCATGAGGATGGATTTGAACATAAGAGAAATATTGCCTTAGTCTCCGCATCAAAATTCATTTTCTGAGCCTTAAGCTGGCTGAAAATAATATTGAATTCATTCAAGTGAGAAGCAATGGAGACCCCTTCCTTCATCTGCAGCTCAAACAACCTCTTCATGAGGTAAACTTTATTAGAGGCAGTTTCCTTCTCATAAGTGGCACACAATTTCTTCCATAAATCTTCCGTAGTCTGCTCATTTACTACTCTGAAATAAATTGACTCTGCAAGATGAAGTCTAATAGTAAATTTTGCTAATGCATCCAACTTATTCCAATCATCCTCAGACTATCCGCAGGCTTAGCTTCAATACCTGCCAAGGGTTTAATCTGCTTCTTTTGAATCAGCATATCCCTTATCTGTTCTTTCCACAAAGAAAAGTTTATCCCATCAAACTTTTTAATACTGAAAAACTCCTTTTCAGACATGGAAGAGAATGCCATGATGCAAATGAAGCAAAATCCCAAGTGCTAGTGCCTGCAAGAGAGAATCACACCCAATACTAGGTGCACCCAAATGTGTATGCCACAATAGAGTGAAATATCACCAAAACTCAAAGCTCAAAGCATCAAAAGATACAACTGACTCATGTGCATGTACTATGCATCCATATGAGAAAATCTGGCCCAAAAGAAAATGCCAACTGCGATGGCAATCCAAAATGCCAATAAGTGCCAAATGGCTCAAGCATAAACACCGTCCACTAGCATATGCATCAATGTATCTCATCCAAGAGAGCATAGCACGATCAGTGCATCACCTGCAATGTGTCAAAGCTGTCCCTCAACATAAAATAGCATCCATGTGCAAAGTGTCCATAAGAAATAGCATCCCACAAGGCAATCTGGGCCTATCAACACATCCAATAAGGACCGCAATGCATCCAAATGGCCTATAAATCATCCATTGCAACCTAATGCACACCATGAATGAGCGCAAAATTGCTCAAACTGCAACCATAGTGATCTGCATAAGGTATGCTTAAGAAATCGTGGTCCCACGGAAATGACCTCTACTAAAAATAGAACCTGAGATGCATCAAAACATGGGCGCCATTGCATAATTGGACTCAGCCAAAAAATCTGCAAATATCTCTCTTCTGTCAGAACTCCAAAATCCCAACCGATGAGTGAGAAATGGGAGTCAACACTTATCCACTACCATGTGGCATAAATCTAAGGTTTCAAATGAAAAATGCATAACAGAGAGACGAAATCGAATACACAGAGATCCATAACTCTGAAAATACTCCACCGAATCATGCAAGAACTGACAGGTAGGGGTTTTTGGGCATCCGAAATGCAATGGGACAGACAATTTTGGAAACTGTGGCTCAATCACTGGGTCCAACACACGGACTGAAAAACGTTTTTGGAAACAGAGCTGTTTGTAAACTCCACCGGAGTGCAAATGATGAGCAACATAGAAGTTTTAGGACCTCCTGAGTCCACCGGAACTGACAGATCTGCAAATGGTTGCTCCAAACTTGAGTTCCAACACCCAGGCAAAAAACGCAGAAACTGACACAGTGAGTCAGAAATCCAATGAAATGATCCCAAATTCAAGAATGAAGGTGTTTCCAAGCTCCTGAAGTGAAGTGGATACCAAAAGCAAGCAATAGTTGCCTCTACAAGTCAATATGGAGTCTCTGTCATCGAACGGAACAGGGAAAAGCTCAAAAAACGACTTTTTCTTTGAAAACACTTAATAGGCTCTCAAAACCACTTCGCAAAACCAAAGTGACTTTTCCAAAGGTTCCTCCAAGGTCTCTGCACACTCGGATGCAAGTAAAGTCACCCACAAAGCTTCCCACAGAGCTTCTCCTTCCTCCCATAAAGCTGCTAGGCTTCTAAGCATTCACACACGCTCAGGTAGATCACTCAGGCTCTGATACCAATTGAGAGTGCTCTCAACAGAAGCAAGAACGGAAGAGGGAGAGAGAGAGACAGAGAGCCACACGAGTTTTGGTGGGTGTAGAACACCCTAATCTTCTTTTTCATTCATTTATATATGTGTTTGAGTATTGTACATAATCGGGGTAAAGGCACAGTGACCTTTAACCCCCACAAAAGGTTAAGTGCAAATATTGCCAGACACAAGCTCTCCTGTTTTATTTCATATGATCATGCAAAGATTCCTCCTTTTCTTCAAAGAAGATTTGCCACATTGGTGAACCCCTTCCCTCTTCTCCAAGATCAACTCCTCATGCCTCTACAAGCAAAGCTCCCTCTACTTTTGTTGTTGCTGTTTCCATACAGGTTCTACTTTTGGGAGCCTCTCCATCAACTCCCCTTCTATGGCTGTTGACTCATCCAAACAGGGTCAAGCTGCCTCTCTAGGAGCCAAAACTCAGATCCATGGCTCTGGCTCTTCTACTGAGAATACTCCTATCCCTGCTGATCTTACCCAGCTGCTGTCATCCATGTCTATTGACCCTCTACAGGGCCTTTCTGCTTCTCATGGTCATTCTACTGACACTACTTTGCTCAGGGACATTCTTCAGACACCTCTGCTACTGCTATCTTAGATTTCAAGGAAGATACCTTCAGCTTTTCATTTCATCCTTGAGATGTCTTCTTTAGGAGTTTATACTTTTGTTGATCCTCAGGATGTAAGGGCTTGTTTAGCCACAACAGTCAGTATGACATGATATAAAGCAATAAATATGCACTACTTTGTTTGCCCAAAAAATGAATAAGTGGACCAAGGTGTAAAGGTCCTAAGGTCTAATTAGAAGGTCTCAATGTCTTAAAATGTCTTATTAGAAGGTCATGAGGTCCAAAGATCCAAATTAAAGGTCTCGTGGTCTTGAGGTCTTGAAGTCCAGTTAAGAAGGTCCTAAGGTAAAACAATGACCAAAGGCTTTCAAATGGGGGCATGAGCCCCCACAAGTAACTTCATCTTGCTCCACTAGCTCAAGGTCATAGAGCCAAGTGGATGTGTGCCATAAAGGACCACAGTCTGTACCTCCCCTTCAAGTAAAGCCATCATGCGTATTTTCTAGTACCCAATTAAAAGGCACAAAAGTGTATGCATGTGCGAAGCACATTAAATATGCACTGTGTAGTGGCATTGCAGCCTAAGGCTTGGTGCGCACGAGAAGAGAAATGCGAGGCAGGTTGTGGTTTTCCAAGGCTGGAACAAATTTCGAGGGAGTTTTGAAGCACCATTGGAGTAAAGATTGGCACCTCTACTTTGGAGGATGCCATTTGACGCACCAAAGCACCATTTGTGCTCACCCAATCAAATGATGCCACCCACACCTCTGTAGCACATAGAGAGCTCCTGAAGCTTGTCAGAAGCCACCCTCATCTCCCTATAACTCATTAGATGGTTCATTTAATGCAGATCATTGTTCACACAGATTTAATCGAAACTCAACTTCACGCACCAATAGCCTATGTGCATTGGCTCTAATAATGTAAGGCCACCCAAGACTACGCCATTGCGAGGCCACCCAGTATTGTGCAGCATATAGCATAGTCAACCTCATTATTTAATGCCTCAAAAAGGCAATAGACTGCACAAGACCCACTACTCCGTTCCCCTTTTTCATTGAAGCGTGTGTCTTAGACTCCACGCCATGGCTCCTCTTCTATGAGACCTTCAACTGCAATAATCAATGATCAGTCCCGACACATGTCCCAAGCTTGTGCATTGGGAGGAAGGTGATGAGGACACGGCTGAGCAGTGCCTCCATGGCGGTTTCCATAACTCAATGAGTTAATGAAAGCGTGTGCATCTTGTTCGTAGTAAGTGTTACTTGGATTTACTATTGAACAAAGAATGTAGGTACTAGATACACGTATGCTCTTACCTTATCACAACACCCATGAGCTAAACTTATAGTCAATAGTCTTTTCCTCCATGTAGTGATTTACAATGCTCACTATGGAAGACTAGGTGGAATTTATAGAGGTGTCCTCCGCATAAATGAAGGGTCACTTTGCCTATTCATTACCCATTCCTTTCCTCGAAAAGTTAGGGGTCACTTGCTAATTTCTCATATCCAACAACCATGATGCACACATTCTTATTTTTTAATCCATAAGCAAGGGTTAATACATGCTATTGATCAATTAGCTACCCTTTGTGGTTGAGTGACTTTAGCACAAATAAAGGTCATGTGCTAATTGACTTATGACATTAATTTTACGCACTAATTGACTTATGACATTAATTTTATGGGGCTACTTTAATGCTTTTGCCCCCCTTTTTTTTCTGCTAGGAGCTTTATGACTCATTAAATGCCATGTACAAAAAGCATTTTATTGGAACCGATTATAAAGAATATCCTTTCTTGACCATAACTAAGCAACAAGCTTTTCGACTCATTAAATGCTATGCAAAAGGTTGGCCTATAAAGTACATCCATTCTTGAATTTAATTGTCAAGAAGGGGTGTGTGTGTGTGTGTGTGTGTGTGTGTGTGCACTAAAGGTGTCCATTCTTGAATGTTGGTCCAACATTAAGACGCTATCATGAGCCATAATTATTTGTTTTGGAGCATTTGAAGGATTGATTAGATATTTAACACCCAAACTATTTTAATGGTCCATTCTTTGAAGGCTAGTCAAAACATTACGATGCTGTAAAGAGCATATGTTTATGTGTGTGTGTGTGTGTGTGTGTGTGTGTGTGTTACCTATCATTTCAATGAATCTAAATCTCCACTAATCCATGCTCTTAGTCAACACTTTGAAAGGCCCCTGGCAGGCATTGCTTTATCAAGACTATGATCAAATTAGGGTAAGGCTAACGGGTGCAGTAGAGTCTAGAGATAATCCTCAAGAAAAGAGAAATCCATTTAATTACTCTAGCTACATTTCACATTGGGAATCCAAGAGAATAACATTTTGTCAATTACTCCAATGGTGAAAGCCATAAGGCAGTTTCTAAATTAAGCAAGTTACAAGGTATTTCACTTCAAGTTCTTAAATTGCAAACACATATAATTATGTAAGCATGCATAACAGGATCAAGAGCACTATATCTCTCTCTCAAGTGTATTCTTCAGGGTTGCCAACGTCTTCTTCCGCAATATCATGCCCAAGACTCTACTTGCAAATCCGACAGAGAGGTGTGCCAACTCACCTAGCATCATCACAACAAAAATGAAAGTTAGAACAATATATTTTTGATGTGGAAGCCAGGCTTCAAGGCCGGCACATAGTTGTTATCCTTGTCACTCAATCTAGATTAGCATTAATAAAATCTTGGCATTTTCAAGACAGTTGGCATTTATAAATTTTATCAAGTGCTTATACAAGTAATTCACATGAAATCTACATCGATACGGGGGATTAAGATGAAGCATTTCTAAAATATATACTGAATTAGATAACATGCTTTTGACTATCCCAAAATAGAGGGTGTTATAAGCAAATGGTAATCAATTTTACAAAGGACTCCCTTCTCAAGTAGTGACGAAAATTTATGGACAGCCATATTGCATGCTGCATATCTTTCCATATATAAGGAATCGCATTCTGACTTGAACTGAGAAGTTGCAAATCTATGGACAAGCTATAATTTTTCTTTTGGAAGCATATCCATCCGACCTTTGTAGCAAAAGTTATACTTTCTACAAAACAGCTACAAGTTGTTTTGCTACAGCCAGTAAATTACTGCTAGTGACGAAAATTTGTGGACAACCATATTGCAAGCTGCATTTCTTCCAACACATAAGGAATCGTATTCTACTTTGAACGGAGAAGTTTTAGATCTTTGGACAAGCTATAATTTTTATTTTAGGAGCGTATTAATCAAACATTCATAGCAGAAGTTATACTCTCTACAAAATAGCTAAAAGTTGCTATTGTTACAGCCAGTAAATTACTACAATTAGCCAGTTCGCAAAAGTGAAGTGTAAACAATAAAACCGACTAAAGAGAATTAGTGCTTGTTCTACTAGCATCCTTTCTCTTTCATCTATAGTAAAGTAAAAGATTATAAGAAACATAACCAGAAGAATCAGGAGCTCAAAATCCTCTTAAGTGTAACTCCATGCCATAACAGTCTAGTAATCATGATAAGAGCCATGCCACATAAAGTATAAAGCTACACTACTACAAGTATATAGTAGTTCTAGCATACTACTAGGCATGACAATGTAGAAATAGAGCACACTTAAAGCATATCAAACATAAGCATATCCTTCAACAATGCAATTCTAAGCGTCTGTCCAAGCTTGTGTACGTGAATTACATGCACCAATTGTGGGTAGAGGATATCCAAATCATGAGCATATGATTACACCATCTACTTGCATGCTCAAACTAGATGACAATCCATGCTCAAACTGCCCATCGTCCTTAGTTTGAGCAGATCGAGTAAGGTAAACTGATAAAAGTTTTAGTACTTGAACTCCTTTCACACAAATTGCCCTTAGTCCTCAGTTTGAGTAGATCCACCAGTAAGGTAAAGTGCTAGTCTCTAGTATGCCCAAAACCTTCACCAAAGTGCAACGGCATTTAATATCACAATGGGGAAGATCAAGGAAAGGGCAGATCGTAGTCTTCCCTTTTGTAGCGACAATCCAGATGCAGTGTAACACACGGAAGTAAGGAAATGAACAAGCTATCACAACTTGTTTAAAATGAAATGTAGAGAAAAGGTAACAGCCGTGCTGGTCTAAAACCATGGAGCAACTAACACCGGAATGAGGTAACAGCCATGCTGGTCCAAAACCATGAAGCAACTAACACCGGGTGCGCAACGTGATAAGGCTTTTCAATTTCCAATTTAGAATGAACCTGACAGAAAGCTAAGGAGACAATGCAACTCTCGTCTCTAAACTCGTAATTTACTGCAGCAACCATGTCTTCATGCTGCCAGTGAGAGGGAGGCAACTGAATCTACTTAATCACGTACAGTGTTGAGTTTCAAAGTCATAGAGATACCCAAGCAAGTATACCAACGTGACCAAAGCGCAGTTACTAACATCATGCAAAGCTGCAAGCAGTAAGAAACCAAGAGCAAGAACTATGCCAAAGCGTAGTTAGGCTAACATCATGCAAAGTTGCAAGCAGTAAGTGAAGGGGGAGTGAAGGAGGAAGAAGAGCAAGAGAGTGAGAGTGAGAGAGAGACACTCAAGTGCGGGTGTGAAAGAATGATGAGCCACACCACAAACTCACTTGTGTTTTATTAGGATTAGGTTTACCCTATGACTGTCTTAAGACAGTCATAGGTGTCCTATCTTTTAATGAAGGGTTGGCAATGTGCCTTTACCCCAACAACCTCCCACCTAAAGGCCAATGTGCCTAAAGGGGAGAAAAGATTAAAAAATTACAGCAATATACAGTTACTGTATACAAGACCATAAAATAAGAATGGTCTCAACCTAATCCCATGATGTGGCGGCAATGTGCAAACCGCTCTGTAGGCAAGCTCTTAGTGAGCAAATCTGCAGGATTATCATCAATATGCACTTTCACAAGCTCAAGTCGCTTGTCTTCCAGTACCTCCCTGATGAAATGATATTTCACTTCTATGTGCTTGGTCTTCTGATGAAAGACCGGATTCTTTGCCAACATGATAGCACTCTGACTATCACAATGCAAAACTGGCATATCTCCTGTAATGTCCAAATTTCCCACCAACCGAGTAAGCCATATTGCTTCCTTGCAGGCCTCAGTGGCTGCAACATATTCAGCTTATGTGGTTGACAGTACAACGCATTTCTGCAACCGAGACACCCATGATATAGCACCTCCTGCAAATGTGAAAATATAACCGGTAGTAGACTTCCGGTTATCTGCATTCCCTGCATAGTCTGAATCTGTAAAACCATGCACCAATGCATCCTGCCTACCATAGCATATGCACAAGTCTTTGGTACCTTTGAGATACCTCAAGACACCTTTCACTGCTTCCCAGTGCCGCTTGCCTGGATTTGCCATGTACCTGCTGATGACTCCCATCGCAAAAGCAATATCCGGACGAGTGGCAACCATGGCATACATCAAAGATCCAACTGCAGACGCATACGGAACCTTGGCCATTTGAGCCTTATCATCATCTGATCTGGGGCTGTCCTTACTGCTGAGTTTTAAATGTGGAGGCAACGGGGTACTAATGGACTTCCCCCCCTCCATTTTAAACCTCTGCAGTACTTTGTCAATGTACTCTTTCTGTGACAGAAACAAAAGTCCCTTGGACCTGTCACGAGTAATACGCATGCCAAGAATATGATTTGCATCACCCAAGTCTTTCATGTCAAAAGACTTATGCAGTTGTTTCTTCAAAGTACTAATCTCATGCTGAGATTTACTGGCAATAAGCATGTCATCCACATATAGAATGAGTAGCATCAAACTGCCATCCTTTGCCCGTTTGGTGTACAAGCAATGATCGGTCTCACACCTATGATCCCCTTGGGACTGCATGAAGGCATCAAACTTCTTGTACCATTCTCTTGGTGCCTGCTTGAGTCCATACAAGCTCCTTTTGAGCTTACACACAAGCTGCTCTTTCCCTGTAACAGCATATCCCTCTGGCTGACTCATATAGATCTCATCATGGAGATCTCCGTGAAGAAAGGCTGTCTTCACATCCATCTGACATAAATCCATGTCGTCATGAGCAACAAGAGCTAACACTGCTCTCAAAGTAGTCATCTTGACTACAGGGGAAAAGATCTCATCAAAGTCAATGCCCTTCTCCTGCTTAAATCCCTTGGCAACCAATCGAGCCTTATACCTCGGTAAAGCATTTGAATCCACTTTGACTTTGTAAACCCACTTGCATGGCAAAACTTTTCTGCCTGCAGGTAACTGCACCAAGTCCCATGTATCATTCTGAAGTAGGGAGTCCATTTCTGACTGCATGGCTTTCTCCCACTTCTTTTTCTCTGTTCTTCCCATAGCTTCCTTGAAGCTGGAAGGCTCACCACAATCTGTCAGCATGATAAAATCAGCCACATTATTGGCTCCTGGAACAAACCTGGCAGGAGGCCGTTGTGCACGGGTGCTCCTCCTAGCAAAATGTTCCGGATTAGGCTGCTGTCCAGCCTGTTCTTCATGCATGACGGGTGGCTGTACCACCATATCTGGCTGTTCTACAGCCCCATCTGCAGGCATATCCAGTGGTGCATCATTGACAAAATTATCTAGCTGATTTTCAGCCTGTATACCCTCTCGAACAAGGTGATCTGCAGCAGCCTGCTGCTGCATATAAATGGGCATTCTTTGCTGTCCAACATCATCATAAATAACCCTCCTGTATTCCACAGGTTGCACGGGTTCCTTGTGTACACTATCCTCTTTAAAGATGACATCATTGCTGCGTATAATCTTCCGTTTAACGGGATCCCATAACCTGTACCCCATTCCACCCTTGTCACCATAACCCATAAAGATGCATCTGATAGACTTTGGATCCATTTTGGTGCGTAGGTCTTTGCGTACATGAGCAAAGCACTCGCAGCCAAATACACGTAAGTGCTTATATGAGGGTGGCTTGCCAGACCACACCTCCTCTGGCACTTTCAACTCCAAAGCCTTGTTTGGCGACCTGTTAATAATGTGAACTGCTGTTTGCACGGCTTCTGCCCAAAAGCCATGGGGTAATGCAACATAAGACAACTCTCCTGTGAATAGTTCGATTCATACGCTCACTTGCACCATTTTGAGATGCATTATGAGGGGCTGTGAGTTCCTGTTTGATGCCCTTCGCTTGGCAAAACTGCACAAAAGCATGTGACACATACTCACCCCCATTATCGGATCTGAGGCATTTCAGCCTACGACCTGTCCGATTCTCAACCTGAGCGACAAACTTCTTGAAAGCATCTAAGGCATCTCCCTTATGCTTCAAGAAATAGACCCACACCTTACGTGTGGCATCATCAATGAAAGTAATAAAATATTTTGCACCCCCTAGTGATAACTGTGGCATCTCACACAAATCAGTGTGCACTAGATCAAGTGGTGCTCTATTCTGGGGAGTTCTCCTCTTATGAGGAGTGACAGAGTGTTTGCCAAATATACAATGATCACAAGTAGGCAAATCTGAAAAAGAAAGAGGCGGCAGATAACCCAAGCGTGACAGTTCTTGCATTCCTTTAACAGACATGTGTCCCAACCGGCTATGCCACAATGAAACCTTTGGCAGCTCGGTTATGGCAACAACATGATTACCCACACTGGAAACATAAAGAGGGTACAAGGTATCACTCTTAAAACCCTCAGCCACTACAATCTGGCCATCAGTAATCACCCATTTGAAATCCCCAAATATGGTGTGGTAACCACTGTCATCCAATAAGCCAGTGCTAATCAGATTTTTCTTGATTTGCGGCACATGGCGAACACCATCAAGCATAAATGACCATCCATCAGGAAATACTATCTGTATACTGCCAATCCCTGCAATCTGACATGCATAGTTGTTCCCAAGATGAACAACTCCATGAGTACCTGTGTAGGAAGTAAACCACTCCCTATGAGGAGTAACATGAAAAGAGGCACCTGAATCCAAGAGCCAGGTGTGCATGTCATGGCCATCAACAACCAAAGCATGTGCTATTACAACAGAAGAGCATAAAACATCATGTATGTCACTGTCACTGTCCTCTGCTGCAACATTCACTGCATCCAAGTCATCTGCCTTGGCCTTGCCTTTGCCTTTGCTTGCATTTCCTGCATCCTTTGTTTCAGCCTTCTTGGCTTTCTGATCCCGTATGAACTTGAAGCACTTAGACTTCACATGTCCCTTCTTGCCACAATAAAAGCATTCAATGTCCTTTTTGCCACGGGACTAACTGCGGGATTTGGACTTACTAGCAGATCTCCCCTTCTGCTGAGTCCTGCCTCTGTCCTGTACCTGCAAAGCATTTGAAGACTTGCTGCCCGCATTATTCTTCCTGCTCATCTCCTCCATAAGGAGAGAGCTCTCTACATCAGCATAAATAAGAGTGGCATTCGAGTTTGACAGGGTGGTCTTGAAAGTGTCCCAACTCTCGGGGAGGGTACACAGGAAGAAAGTAGCCTTGAACTCCTCATCAAGGTTCAACCCCTGTGCAATCAGCTGTGTAAAGATGGCATTGAACTCACTCAAGTGTGAGGTCATAGCTGTACCTTCCTTCATGCGAAGATCGACCAGCTTCTTCAGCCAATAAACCTTACTGGCTGAGCTCTTTTGGGCATACAATTCTTCTAGTCTTTGCCATAGACCATAAGAGGTCTTTTCAGCCTGTACATTGAACACAAGAGTGTCTGAAATAGTGAGCATGATAGCTACCCTCGCAGACAAATCAAGCTCTTCCCAGTCATCAGCTGCCATGTCAGATGGCTTGACACCCTTCACCCTTATGGGCTTAGCAATCTTCTTTAACAGAAGTACATTCAAGCACTGTTCTGCCCATAATGCATAGTTGTGTGCTCCTTCCAGTTTCTTTATGTTCAGAATTGAAGAATCACCTCCCCTTGATGCCATATCAGATGAGGAAAGTACCTGACTCCCTGGAAGTAAAAAGACTGAATAAAAAATTCTGATTTCTCAGAAAAAACCTGCTCTATTCAAGAGCCAGAAGCACTCTCAATGGTGCTGTTTTTACTGTCAGGAAAATCTGCAGCAAAACAGTAAATGACCTTACAAATACTGTACCTTCTGACACACTGTACTGTGCTCAAAGAGGCATAAAAACAGTAATTTCAGACTGCTGCAGCTGCTCAACAAGTGCTTAACAGTGCATAATCATCTGACAAACCACAAACACTGCTGTAAACACTGCTGTACTGACTGTACTGATCACTTCTCCCACCTCAGATGAGGTATTGCACTGAGTTAAATTGCAGAAACCACTTGACAAACACCCAAAAAAAAATGACACTTCAGCCTGTCACAAAACCTGCAACAGTAAATGGGATAAATCCCAAGTAATCACCCTTATACCAAGGGGAGAAAATGCATTTGAAGATCTCTGTCGGTAACCCAAGTGCTATCAAACAAAGTCTGGGCAAAAGCCCCTTGATCTGACACCTGAATCAAGTGGAGAACACCTCAACACTGAGGTAGCATGCAATATGAAAATCTCTCTGACACTTTTACCTGACAATGTGCAATGCAAAGACTACCCCTGTGTACTCAGTAACAACACAAATCACAACGTACAAACACCAAGAAGAAAATCTTTTGAGCACTGTCAACGATGGGTAGTTAGGGACCGAGTAAACTCGATGCGCCCTGACCAAGCGTGGCTCAACTGAGATTTTCAAAGTGCGTACAAAGAATGTGACCTGCAACAAATGTCACCAAATGCACTGCGGAAACAAAGCAAATGTGTGCTCCCTGGCTACACACTGCCTCAAGGCATATACTGCAAACACGTCCAGGCAAAAGCCCTTTGAAATGGTCACCCAAAACTGAGAATTGCACTCAGTAAATGCATAGAAGCTTCTCAAAACAAGCATCTGACCTTCCTGAGAGACAAGTAACTGCGCAAACACCACCACTGTGGCACAAGTCACCTCAAGCGTGAGGGACACGAGGGTACCTGCTGTACCTCAACAAATGCACAATATACAACTGAAATGCTTCAGGAATGCATCAGGAACGCTTCATGTACTTCCGTACTTGCGCGTACATGCACAAAACAGAGTGCTTCAGCACTATTCCTCTTCAAAAAAAATTTGTGTGCCTGCTGTACTTTTCTGTACCTGCAGAGTACCTGGTGTACTTTCTGTACCTGCAGTAGGCACGCTTCCCCAAAAAAAAACTGTCGAATCTTTTCAGCGAAAAATCGAATGCCCTGATGGAACTCCCTGCAGGTGTGGTAAAGGCGTCGTCCGTACAGTTGTACGGCAGTCCGTACGACTGCCTTGGAGTAGCTGCACCGCTGCGCGACGCCGCTTAGCAGCTATGCAGCTGCTATGCAACTGTAGCAGCTGCTGTGCAGCTGCCTGATGCAGCTCCGCCCTGCTGCGTACAGCAGCTGATGTACAGCCGCGACTCGCGTCGTCACCCGTGCCCACGCCTGAGCTGTTCCCGTGCCCACGCCACAGCCTGGCCCGCGCCCGCGCTGTCGCCCTGCAGCCCGCCTTCACCCTGATCTGCTGCGCCGCCTGCGCACTGGTCTGCTGCCCTGCAGGCGAAATGCGCCGCCGCAGTCCGTCCGTACGACTGTACGGACGACGTACGGTCGTACGGCGCTGTCCGTGCGTCCGTACGAAAGGGGTAGACTAGGGAGTGAAGGGAATGGGTAGACTAGGGAGTGGAGGGGAATGGCTCTGATACCAGTTGAAGGGGGAGTGAAGGAGGAAGAAGAGCAAGAGAGTGAGAGTGAGAGAGAGACACTCAAGTGCGGGTGTGAAAGAATGATGAGCCACACCACAAACTCACTTGTGTTTTATTAGGATTAGGTTTACCCTATGACTGTCTTAAGACAGTCATAGGTGTCCTATCTTTTAATGAAGGGTTGGCAATGTGCCTTTACCCCAACAGTAAGCTGCCAGCTCCTCATGCCTTCTCGCATAGCCGTATCAAGAAACTATGTACCCCATGTACATTGCATATACACCACAGCGAGCTATTCAACAAAGGCAAGCATTAAGGGCTTGAGTGAAGGTTGGCCATTATAGAGCCACAAATACAGGGAAGGTCGGCTCACAATACAGTCACAAATCTCTGACTGTGTAAGCTTATGATCATACTCAGCAGCCACAATCACAATGCAGTACATAGTAGGCTCCGTAGCTACATTCGGGAGCTCCCAGGTCAAGAATATTGTCCAACATATTATCATGCTGATGATAATATGTAGTGGACTGTAGCAGACAAGAGCTTATGATTTTTAGTCCCATTCAAGACGGTTATCTCCTAAGTGTTGGTCTCAGCATTCATGAGGTTTTCCTCATTGCCCACGAGCTTCAGAGGCACGGCCTGCTCGTGGTCATGGTTTCATGGAGTGGTCGCTTGTCCGAGCCACTTATTGAGCTCCTCCTAGTCACTAGTCACTTGTCACAAGTTGGATACTCTGTATTGTTATTCGCATTGATCATAAGCAACCATGTTTCGCCAGGCCTTCCATGCAAGCACTGATATCACGTGCTCAGGGCTTCCTAGCACTGGCACAGCAAAGTTTTTCTTGGAGATTCCTAGCACTGGCAAAGCTTCGAGAACTCTGATGTTCACCCAGAACAGGTCCAAGGGATAGAGTGATGGAGAGCCAAGTATTCGGCTCTTACTTGACCCTCCACACACACACATTTAGAAGGGAGTCATTTACAAGGAAGGGAGGCTCATGGAGAAGTCGGCTGAGCAAAAGAGCAGTCACGGTAAGAGTGTCGGGAAGCTGCTAGTCACGGTAAAACCTTAGGCAATGGAGCGAAGACTCCTAGACTCATCCGTGACACGCTCGCTCCCCGTTCAAGTTTCACGTGCTCAAAATTTTGAGAGCTACAAGCTATGGAATGCAGGTGTACAAATGGAGCAAGAAATTGCATTCTACCAACGGGGGAAAACAATCATCGGCCATCGTTCCAGCAAATAATAAGTTATGTCACATATCGAGCCCGGCTACTAGTGAGCAGCAATGATGCTTACAGCCTAAGTGAGTTACCTGGGATTGCTCCACCACTAAAGTCTGTGTAGTTGAGCTATGCTTGCAAGTATATCGCTTGCTTGTGCACGAGTTCATCAGCAAGACAATACCCTCCCAAACTGGATTTTCGGTTGAGTATGGCATTGGAGCTTATACACGCTGCTTGGAGTTCACCTACTTCGCTTGCAGAACAGAGAGAAGTGTTCACGCTAGAGCTCCTCGATTCATGCAGGCTTTGAACAGTCCTCCGTTGCGGAGAGGGGGAAGAAAGAGAGAGGGGGAAAGAGAGGGATGTTCTTCAAGTTGCCACGCTGCTCTTCAGCTCCCTCGCGACACACACTAGTAATGTAATGAGGCAAGCTAGTATCCTCGCTTGAAGTATATTGGTAGATCCCAATATCCTCTCCATATATTAAATCGTGCCATACAAGGCATGTTAGTGCACTAAAGCCTTTTAGCGGCCATCACATTCAATGTGACCTCTTATAGTACGTGGACATCTCTTTTAATACAAATAAAAAATCTATAATGCCTTAATCGATAAAGCACTTAGAAGGATACACATTTTACATTTATAAATTCTCAAAGTAAACTGAAAGGGCTGAATTGTTTCATAAAGTGAACTCCATCCACTTTAGGAGGGTAAAGTGGCATCCATATCCCCTCAGTGTCATTATGGCCTATCAGCTATAGGCACACCAGAGGTTCATAAAGGTCCTCGAGGGGATGTCTTGTGGACCCATCATGCATATTTGGGGTCACAAGGGTCCCCAAGGGAGGGGGGGGGGTGTGCGCTTGCACGTGCACACATGTGCATGTGCGTGTGCATGTGTACCCACCTTTGCCCCAATAGGGTACATTACACTAGGTGAGACAGTAGGTCATCACCTAGTGTGATGACCTTCTATCTACCCGAAAGAGACAGAAGTATCTGTAAGTCCAATTTAAGGATTAATAGAGAGAGAAGGGAGGGGGAAGGGAGATGTTTAAGTGAGGGTTTCAAGAGTAAAAGCAAAGGTCATAGAGTGAAGCTTTAGATGATAGTAATGCCAAGGAAGGGAAAGGAAAGAAGGAAGGGAAGGAAAAAGGGGGGAAGTGGTCTATTTTGAGAAGTGTTTGGGATACAAGAGTTATTGAAGATGTGAAACTCAAATGGTTGCTGAGAGAGGAAGTGTTGCTCCAGTGAGCAATGAAGTGAGTCAAGAGGCAAAGAGCCATAATGACTTAAATGTACTATGTGCAACCATCCAGAGTTGCAGAGGAAAACATGACTATGTATGTGAGACTTGACAAAACCCCATTTCATAGAGAAATGAAAACAATTTTGGTAATAGAAATAAAGGAGAAAGCTACTATGAGACATTACAGAAAACCAAGAGGAGCACAATTTGCAAAAGACTTATAGAATCCATGACTATATAGGCAAGTTCTGCTTTGATAAGTCATCACAAGCTTTACTGTTATTGAAGAGGGGAGTCTACATACCTGCCACTATCCAATAAGAAAATTGATAAGAAATATAACTTAACTTAGTTGGGAAGACAAGTGTCATAAACACCCCTCCCTTGTTATCGCAATCATAATAAAAATAGTTGCTCATGCTATAGACTTATAAAGTTAATTTTTGATATTATGCTTTAAGTGTAAAAATAAATGGGGTGAGTATAAGGAAAAGTAAATAAATGGTTACGTAAGGCGAAAAAACTTAGTGTATTTAAGTGTGTGAACGTAAAGGCAGAGGAGGAGGGGAGAAAATAAGGATTGGAGCAATAAATGTAATTTTAAGATTTAGAGCATAAGGGAAGGAGAATTTATAAGATAGAGGAGCTTAAAGGAATTTCAAAGGTATATAAAGAAATAATTTTAAGAATTTTGAAACAAAAGAAAATTAAAGAAAGAATTTTAAAGAAGGAATTTCAAAGAAAGGAAATTTAGAAATTTTGGGAAGAATTAGGGAAAATAGAAAGGAATTGAAGGAATTAGGGGGAAAACGAACAATTAGGGGAACAATTAGGGGAACATGGGAAATTAGAATAAAATAAAATAAATTAGGAAAAAAGGGGGGGGGAGAGGAAAAGCAAAACTTAGGAAAAAATAGGGAGAGGAGAAGTTTGAGAGAGTTGAACTTTGGAAATTTAGGAAAAAGAGAGGAGTGATTAGTGAGAAGAGAAAATAGGGAAATTGGAAGAACTAAGGGGAAGTTTAGAAAGAGAGGGACAGAGAGAGACAGAGACAGAGACACAGAGAGAGAGAGAGAGAGAAATATTTAAAAAGAAAAAATAGACAAAATAGGGAGAAAAATAATATGAAAATTTTAGAAAGATTTTAGAAAATTTTAGAAAAATAGGAAAACATTAGGAGAAAAAATCTTTTTATTTAAAAATAGGTTTTAAATTAGAAAAAAAAAGGGGGGGGGGAAGTTGAGAAAGTGTTTTGAGGGAAATTAGAAGAAAGAGAGAGGAAGGGTAGAGAGTGTGGGAGGAAGTTTTATTTGAAGAGAGAGAGAGGGGAGAGGTAGTTTAAAAAGTTTTACCAAAGGGGCAACAAGGGAAAGAATGTAAGTTGCATGGGAAAAATGAAGAAAAGGATTGTGTGTGTGTGTGTATGTGTGTGTGTGTGTGAGAGAGAGAGAGAGAGATTCATAGATAGGGAATATTCTTCAATTTTTGCATTTTATAAATTATAGATTGGTATATATTTATTAATATTTATCAAAGTTAGTTTTTGTAACTATTTTAGTATGTCAAATTTATTTTATATTTTTATATTTGTTGGTGTATACATGTATTTAATTTAATTAGATCTATCAATACATGTGTATTAATGTTTTTAATGGAGATTTATAATGAAGGATATTTAAATTTAGTTATTAAATTATGTAAAAAAATACATGAAAATTTTGTCAATTTGGTCAGTACAAGCCATAGATGGTTGTTAAAAAAATGGATTAAGCGTGTTTGACCTATTTTTAGGGGTTCTAACCTAGGCATCCTCCCTGCAAATGTGCCCTACTCTTTTGAAAAATTTTGGGGTTGTTTGTACTAAATTATGGACACCCTATAAAATTTCCAGTTTGGTAGGTCCAACCCGAAAAT
Source organism: Dipteris shenzhenensis (assembly GCF_047967505.1). Taxonomy (NCBI): domain Eukaryota; kingdom Viridiplantae; phylum Streptophyta; class Polypodiopsida; order Gleicheniales; family Dipteridaceae; genus Dipteris; species Dipteris shenzhenensis. The sequence continues at coordinate 1,146,901 of NW_028239847.1, read as the reverse complement.
GATGGCCAAAAAATCCCCAAAAAAAGGATACTATTGCAGGATGTCCTAGCTGGACCTTCCAAAAAGAAGACAAATGCCCACTTTCACTAAGCATTTCAAGATAAATATGAATAATTTAGGAAAGGATAAAATTAGGAGAAAATAAAATTGAAAAAATTAGGATATTAAGGAAATAAGGAAAAAATAGAAATAAATAGGAAAGGATGAAAAGGTGGGAATAATTAGGGGAAAATGGAAAATTTTGGGAATAAATCGGGGAAAAAGGGGTAATTAGGAGGAAAACTACGGGGGGGGAAGGGGGGGCGAGGGGGGGGGGGATTTTGGGTTGGTTTGGGAGGGATTAGTTAGGAACAAATTAGGAATCTTTCAGGAAAATTTACTCATTAGGATACGAACAAGGGATTAATAACGAACAAATTAGGAAAAGAAATAGAATAAGAGAAAAGTTATGGGGACCTCTCCCCTCCTCTCAAGTACCTCCCCTTGCCCTACTAGGAATTCAGAACGTGGGATTAGGCAATCAGAACTAGATTTTGAAGCCCGCCGCTAGGGCAAGTGGGGTTATGGGGACCTCTCCCCTCGTCTCTCATACCTCCCCTTGCCCTACTCTAAGCATTCCGAAGGTGGGATTAGCCAATCAAAAGTAGATTCTGAATGCCCGCTAGGGCAAGTGGGGTTATGGGGACGTCTCCCCTCCTCTCTCGTAGCTCCCCTTGCCCTACTAGGCATTCAAAAGATGGGATTAAGTAATCAAAAGTAGATTCTGAATGCCTGTTAGGGCAAGTAGGGTTATGTGTATGATGCTCTTCTATGGCCTCTTGGGGGTCCACTTCGCCTTCGCCCTCTAAAATCACTTCTTCCACCTTGGTCATAAAACAAATTGTCTCTTCCACTACTTGTGGAAGCTTTGAGCACAATCTTTACCTCTTCCATCATCCATAATGCAACCAGCTCCTCAAAATGATGCATAGTGCCATGCATGGAAATAGGAGTGTCCAAAGATTTGTATTGAGGGCCTACATCCTTCAAGGTGATAGACACCAAATCATCATCTTCCACATTGCAATTTATAGAGGTTAAGTCTTCCGTATTTTGCCTTATCTCAGCCACATAGTCGGTGATGCTTCTATTTCCTTTCCACATTCCGTGGAGTCGCTACTTGAGTTGAAATTTCCCTACCTCCGTGCTTGTGCCATATAATTTGTGAGCGATATCCCAAGCTTCTTTAGGCATGCTAGCCTTCTTGATGTGAGAAGTCTAGATAAGTGTGACTGATGGAGATGCAAGTCCAGGCATGGGCACTGGCGAAGTGACTGATGGAGATACGAGACGTCACTAATGGGGAACTTATAATAGAATGTACTGAAGAAGCTCTGAGGTAGATTGCATCAGGTTGCACTTGTCGAGGTGCCCTCCTTGTCGAAAGAGGAGAGGAGACAGGAACTGGGGAAGTGACAGTGGAAGTGACAGTGGAAGAGATGGCGGAGGTGGTGACAGGAGGGGATAGGGATGACAAAGGGAGGTGACCTGTGATAATGGAAGGAGGGTTGGCCTTCCACTGGTGAAGTAAGAAGGTGAGGTGGGGCCCATAGGTACAGGTATATGTTCTCTGATGCTTGCAGACAATGTTACAGAAGGCAAAGTAGAAGAGTGAGGCAAAATCGTAGGGATTGACGAAGAGTGTGGAGTCTACGGCAGAATGGATTGCCTTGGTAATGAAGAAGTGTCCCGAGGTAGAGTAGAAGTGAGTAAACAAATACCTCACCAAAAGCGCCTCTCTACTATTCCCCTCGAGAACCTTCTTGCACTCATGTCCTTGACGATGAGGTTTACACATCGATAAGAAGGATAGGAACGTGAGTGAGTCGGTGTGAGGTGGCAAAAAGGGAAGTGTGGGAAGACAGAGATATGTGAATACGAGACTAGGAGTGAACATATGATGGGAATTCAAGAATCCAAATGTGTATGTTGCAAAGTCATAAGACTGAATAAACGTAGTACACATTTAGACGTCCACTGGGGGAAGTGTGACAGCATCAAACTCCATGAGAGACATGCGGGTTATCTCATCAGGTGATAAGATGCTAGACAACTTGAGTGTGGGATCAAGGAAAGGTTTTAAAAACCACCCAAATGATTGAGGAAGATGAAGTAGGGGGTGGAAGATCGCAAGCTGTACTTTGTGGGGCCAAATCACCACCACCGGTATTGTGCCCACTGGATGCCTTCGATGGTGTCTTGATAGTACCTAAAAGGGGATAGCTCCTCATCTAATATGATAGTGATCCTATTGGAGGGAGGTGAATCTACAATTGCTCAAGGGTGTTTGGAAGTGCTCTATGGTGTAGACCTGGCACCCTGGTCATCTGCGGTGCGTTTGCCAAATGATGCCATGGAGGGTATTCCTGATCCTGTTTTGTGGGCTGCTCGAGCCATATGAAAGTCAATGAACAGAGTATTTCGGGGTAATTTGGGTTTGTACTTGTGGGGAGGGCCACGGGCAGCAGGCATGAACAATGCTCCCTATGGAGAGGCAAAGAGCGAGGAGGTGGTGTTGATGTCGAGGTCTGGAGAGGCAAGGACTGAAGGGGGGGTGCTGATGTCGAGGCCAACAAGATAGGAGCTTGTGGCCAGAAAGGCCTGTCGAGACCTAGGAGAGGAGTGTGATAGATTGATTAGAGAGAGGAGAAAGGATTAGTAGCCAGCTAGTAGGAGAGGGAGGGGGTTGCGTTGATCTCAAGGAGAGAGGGGCGGTTGCGTTGATCTGAGGGAGGTGTGGGAGGGGGGGTTGCATTGCAGAGGCAGGATTGGGAGGGGGGGTGCCTTGCAGGAGAGGGAGGAGGGGGAGGCTACCTTGCCTATTCTTTTTACAATTAACCATGGCCCACAATATTGAGGTGATAACTTAGCGCACTCTCCTGCAGTCAAAGACTTAGAGTGCGAAGGAACTCTAATAAAAACTTTTTCTCCTTCCTTAAATTCTCTAACGGATCTGTTTTCATCCGCATATGCCTTAGCTCTACTATCCATAGCTTGGCGGATGTTAGCTCTCGCAAGTGCTAGCATCTCCCGCATCTGAACCATAAAGTTCACGGCACTAGGCACTTTCTGAGGTACTCCAATTGTAGTTGGATTCGCTGGTCTATAACCATAGTTTAGCTCAAACAGACTAAACAGTATAGAGGAATGTTTTCTATCATTGTAGGCAAATTCTAACAATGGCAACCACTTGTCCCATGTATGTTGCCTCAATGACACATATGCTCTAAGGATATCCTCTAAAATTTGGTTGATTCTTTCCGTCTAACCATCCGTTTCTGGATGATCCCCACTACTCATTCCCAACTCAATCCTTAGTGTCTCAAACACTGCAATCCAAAAATGACCGATAAATTTGACATCCCTATCTGACACTATGGATTTGGGTAATCCATGCAAACGAAATATATGTTTAATAAACAAATCTGCCACTTGCGGGGCACTAACAGACTCTCTAGTTGGAATGAAGTGAGCCATCTTGGTAAGACGATCAACCACCACAAGGATAGAATCATATCCATCTTGTGTCATAGGCAGACCTACAATAAAGTCCATGGAAATGCTCTCCCACCTACCTAGTGGTATTTCCAAGGGTTGTAAAAGTCCGGGTGGCTTCACTTGCTCTGCCTTACTTACCTGACACGAAAAACATGTCACATATTGATGAATATGCTTTTTCATCTTTGGCCAAAAGATATCTCGTCTCACGAGATCATATGTCTTCTCGATTCCTGGATGTCCCACACATGGGCTATCATGGCATTGTTGAATGACTCTCTACCTAAGATCATTCTGATTAGATATATACTACTATCTTGCCATTTCTGCATACCATCCCTTATGGCATATATTGCATAAGTTTGGCCTTTTCTAGATGCCAGGTCATCCTTTTCCCTCGGTTTGAACACATGAGCCTTAGGCCAAAAGCTCTGGACGAACTCGTCCACCTTTTGAGTTTCTCTAATCTCGGTCATTAGAGCACTCTCTAATACCGTGAAACTCATATTATGCATAATGCGTGACAACGCATCAGCAACTTTATTATCCTTTCCTCCTCGGTACCGAATCGCCAAGTTAAACTCCTGCATGAGTTCTGCCCACCTAGCTTGGCGGCCTCTCAGGTCAGGTTGATTACAAAAATGTTTTAGAGTATCATGATCAACATCAACATAAAACTCTGACCCATACAAATAATGTCTCCATGTTTTCAGAGCATGGACAACAGCATACAACTCTAATTCATGAGTTGGCCAATTTCGTTGAGAGAGAGAAAGCTTCTTGCTTTCAAAGGCTACTGGCCTTCCCTCTTGGAGGAGAACTGCTCCTACCACAATGCCACTTGCATTGGTTTCAAGGAAAAACGGTTTCTAGGGATCAACTATTTTTTAAACCAGTCCTGAGACCACAGCTTGTTTTATGGTGTTAAAACTTTCCTGTTGATTCTGTCCCCATATAAAAGGTACTTTATTTGAGGTCAGATCAGTCAATGGCAATACTATTTCGGAATATCCTTTGATATGCCTTCGATAAAATTGGACAAATCCCAAGAATGATCGCAAAGCGGTCAAACTTTGAGGGATTGGCCAAGTCAGTATCGCAGCCACTTTCTTTGGATCCATTTCCACCTCCCCAGGAGTAATTATGAATCCTAAATATTCAAGTCTTACCATACACAGTATAGTTTTCTTCTTATTTACATAAAGACTAGCTTTTCTCAAAGTATTGAACACTATTCTTAAATGTTCATAATGCTCAACAACACTTTCGATAAATATAAGAATATCGTCAATAAAGTGTACTACAAACTTTCCGATATACGGGTGTAGTAAATCGTTCATAAGCATGATGAATGTAGCTAGAGCATTGATAAGTCCAAAGGGCATTACCAAAAACTCATAATGTCCAAACCTGCTTCTGAAAGTGGTTTTATGCACATCCTCGTCTCTAATACGGATCTGATGGTAGCCACATTTAAGGTCTATCTTACTGAAAATTACGGCCCCATGTAATGCATCTAGCAAATCATCGATCCAAGCCATCGGATACTTGTGCTTAATAGTGATATTATTCAATGCTTTGTAATCTATACAGAGGCAAAAAGTATTATCTTTCTTCTTCTTTAATATCATTGGCGAAGCAAAAGTTGAGAAACTTGGTTGAATCTGCCCCAACTTGAGGTACTCTTACAATTGACTTCGTACCTCCACTTCTTCGGTAAAACTCAACCTATAGGGAGGCCTATTTACAGGTTCTGCCCCTGGGATTACCTTGTCTATTCCTTGTCAGGGCCAATGCTGGTGGTCTTGTTATTGCCTGGGTGGCTTGTCCCTGTGTAGGTCCTTAGCTGTTGAGGATAGTCGTTGGACCGCTGGCTCTCTTGATGGCTATGGCGACTTCCGGCTCAGTATTTTTGGCCATGATCTACAATTGCTATTTGAGCTCTAGCCTCCATATGACTCCCACTCTCATGCTACCTTGTCTTGCTGTTTCATTTATTTCATCTCTGACACTTGAACTAGCTCCTAGCCTCTTGCTTCACCAATTGTGATTTGCTTCTAGAGAGTTTTGTACGCATAGTTTTCTACTCTCTTGCTTACCTTCTCTTGCTCCAGTGCAATCATATACCTTTCAGGTATTTCAGCTTACTTTGAAACCACATATGATATGCAAAATCTGTTTAAACCTAACTTTTTCTTCAATCATGGGCATAGGCACCTGGATTATCCTCCTAGCCAACCTCGGTGGTAGTAAGCTCTCTATATATTTTCGTTACTTCAAGACCCCTGCTTACCAAATTCCATCAAGCCCCAAAATTCCCTAGATGGATCTAGTATGCCACATGTCTTCATTCTAGGGTCCCTCCTTAATGCATCATTTACCCCTCTCTTGGGATATCATTGAAACCATTTGCCCCTTGGCACATTTCATGCATTTAGGCCCCTTAGCCTTAGATCCACCTAGTCTAGTGCCATGTCCCCCTCACCAAGGACCGTGACTTTAATTCCTTTCTGATCATTTACGTAAAGCCCAACAAATATAATACAAACATTGATTCTTTAAAGCAAAATGTCGTGGGTTGTGGTGGCCAAAGCTATTCTAAGACTACTATGCTCATGTGCACCGTTGTGACTCAGGTAAACCAAAGCCTACCCGACAGGAGTACCTTCCCCTTCAACCATCCAGCTCTATATCACCCTTCTATAATAGATGGGGATTGCATTTTGTTGGACCCATCTCTCTTGCCACTCAAAGAGGACGCCCTGATTGCTACAAACTACAGTACCAAGTCGGTGGAGGCCAAGGCTGTGAAAACATGTACCGCTCAAGTTGTGGCCTTTCTCTTGTATGATCAAATCATCTCATGGTTTGGATGTCCTATGGAATTGATGAGTGACAAGGGTACCCATTTTCTCAATGTTGTATTTCCTTTGTTTCGCTTTCGGGTTGTCTCCTTCTAAATTTGAAACTACAGGAACCTTCTTTGATGAAGAACTGCTCCCTTCATTTTTCTTGTATTGGTCCACTATGGCCTGCACATCCACTTCCAAAATTGGAATTAAAGAGGTATTTCTTTTTAGAAAATACTCTTCCTCATCATCTTCAACTTTGACCACCATTTTAATGCCTTCAATTGCCAGGGATTGAACACTTTTTGGAACACTCCTTGTTGGAGCCATGGCCATTTTAAATTTCTTCTTTTCCGTACAAACAGTTACCCTATTAGCTCCCCAATCCTACTTAATCTTGGCTACCCAAAACCACGGCCTGCCTGGAATAGGATCTATCATTTCCTTCCATTCGAAGAACAAAAAAACTGACCATGAAAGTAAGACCACAAACTCCGATCTGTTGATTTCTTGGTATCCCAAGAGGTTGGACCCTTTGTTGATCGGACATTTTGACCTGAAAAGGAGTTGGCTCTAACTCATTGAGACAAATGTTTTTGTAAAGATCCTCTGACAGAATGTTCACAACAAACCCACCATCTAAAAGGAACTCCGATATGATCTGTGATTTATATTCCACCTAGATTAGTGGAACAGTATAATCTACATCTTCAATTTGTGCTGCATTAACTTTGGGGTCAACTTCTCAAACCTCCTCATCCTCCTCTTTTGCCTTATCCATTAGGCTCACACCACCATTTGTTAAATTCTTTAGCAACAATTGTGCTTTGAATTCTGGTACCTGATTAAGAAGTTGGTCTAATGTGATATTTATTTGAGCCTTCAGCAAACTGTGAAACAATTTCCCATGGTTCACTACATCTCTAATTTTGGGTCTGTTGCATATTTCACCAACCGGATAACACCCTCTAGAAGGAGTCTTTCACTTGAGATCTTCAAGCTTTGGTTTGTCATGCTACTCTGCACATCAACATCTTTTGTAAACAATTATAACAACAATTGGTGCTCTCATGATTTCTTTTACCACAGAACTCACATTTAGGCTTCTCTAAGAAAACGACTTCTGACAATATCATGCTTTTCAAATGCTGTTTGATCTTTTTCTCCAGCTTCTCATCTCTTGAAGAGGATTTTACTTTTTTCTTGGACTTCGGGATCTCCTTATATTTCCCTTTCTTTGATTGCTTCTTTTGTTTACGTTTGGTCTTCTTGTCTTCATTATCGAAATCATCCGAATCATCATCATCGAACTCAAAATCTGTATCTTCATTTTCACTATCTGTGCCAAAGTCTCCATATGAATCTATGTCTGAATCAGAATTCCTTATTTCCTTCCTTCTATTCTTTTTGGATTTTCTATTGGTCATACTAACTCTTCGTTCAGCTCGCTGTGCAGCTTCTACCATATTGTCAAAATCATTAGGTCCTACTAGGGAGTCCCTCCTAGCAACATCACTTCTCAATTCGGTATTCAATCCCTTATAAAAGTAATCTCCCAATTGCTCTTGAATTGATCTTTGAGGAGCGGCTAGTCTCTAGTTCAAATTGTGGAACTTCTGGGTGTAGTCTTCTACCAACAGATCTTTATGTTTCAACTACCGGAGGTTTTTGAGAATTGCTTCTAGTGTTTTCTCTTGCCAAAACCATGCATGAAAAGCCTTCTTTAAAGTCTCATAATCTACAAAATGTCCCATGCCATGCTAAATGAACCAACTCATTGCCTTACCCTTGAAAGTGGCTGCCAACTGTTCCTTCTTCACGGCGTCCTTCAAAACCACTTGCTACCCATCGAGTCTCAAATGGCCAATGTGACTATCAGGGTCTTGTTTTGATTTGCCACTGAATTTAGCAGAGCAAACTCAGGGGTTTTGGATGTTGACCTAATGGGAAGTTTGGAACAACCAGTGGTATTATTCTTGGACGGGGACGGGGTCAGGGTGGGAGTGAATCATAAAACCGCCTTCGGGCTCCCACATATAGTCAAAATGCTACATGATAACCATAAGTTGCACAAATGAAAGCTTTCGAAGGAGACCATGAATTTTGAAGGACTCCGGGAATATCTGCATCGTGGTGCTCAGGACTACCACCCAAAGGTTATTCACCTGATGCTGTGTAATCTTCATCCTTCAAACTACTAGTGATTTCGGTCCCACCTTGTTGGCGTTCGGATGCTTCTATGACCTCTTCACGATCTTGTGCCTGCTCCCTCGGAACCTCTTCAGAGGTACTTACTTGACCTCTATCCCGAGCTTTGGTGAAGTATGGATGGTCAATATGTCGAGAAGATGTCTCAGATTCTTTTGCGTCAGACATCCACTACCAATGCTTCCATGAACATGCTATAAGAATTCACTGCTCCCGTAATTTGTGGTCTTCTGCCACGAATTGGATGCAACTCAATCCCGATTTCCACCTTCGACAAATTCACGTATAATCTGTTGAAAATTATGAATCCGCTGTTTAAAACTTGCAATGGTGAACTGAATTCTATTGCGTGCACTCTTGACATCCGATGTTTATTGCATGGACTTGAGTGCTTGAACATTGCCTCGCGAGACTTGGATTTGCTGCTCTAAACATTGGACTCTCTCCCTCTTTGATTTCAATGGCGTCTTGCTATGCTTCACAGCATGCACATTGTCACCACAGTGCTTGCACAAAGCAACCATGCATGTTCTTCACACATCTCTCACAATCCACGTGCCCAATTGATTTGCAGGATCGCCAGTCTAATAGGTAGAGACATATTCGGGAAAAAACTACCTATTAGAATAAACAGAGTACCATTGAAAACATAGTAAGAACTTTCGACAATGGGCATTTCAATTCTAAATTCGGAACAAGTAAAGATCAAAATAAGTAATAGTGCTTGATATCCATTTCATTACTGTTGCAAACTCAGTACATCATATAGGAAACACAGTCAAAAGTAGACAAAATACGGATTTGCAGCAGTAGATAGAGAATGTTTCCTCATTCGGACCTTCTAAACTTCGGAACCAAGATAGATCAGAGAATTACTCCCTCATCCATATATCAGTTGCAACTCCTAGCATACATGCTCTAGAAGTGGTTGCTTTCTAACTACCGCTACTAAGGTTTTGCATAGTCCTTCTATTACTTAGCAAAATAGAAATATATCACCAGTACCCAAGTAGCATTTGTCTACAAACGTACTTGAGATCTATAAGGTGAAAAGACATGTGGAGTACTCAAGGAAGAGGCTATGGCAGAAGTGGATGTCATGATATGTAGCGTGTGTGGTGAGGGATGGATATACTAAAGAAAAGCTAGGTGTGGTCAACTCCTGGTGGTGGTTTAGAGACAGAGAAGTCAGTGATATCGGGGCGAAAGTAACCAGAGGATCCCATGAGGTAGTTAACTATGCTAGAACCCCCCCATGTGGAAAGAAAGTGGATCCACACAAAGAAGGCCATCAATTTAGACCATTTACATGACAAAGTCATGTATCTTGCCCATGCCAAGAGACCATGCCCATAAGAGGGCTTGCATGTTTGTGGATACTTGGGACATACCTGCCTCATCTAGATCAATATATATTGATAAAATAGAATCATCTCAAAACTCGAGTGATAACCAATGCCTATCCATCCTTGCATTGAAGTCCCCAACAAGGAGGACTTCCTCGTAGCATGAGAAATCCATGATGTCTAGATGTAGTGCTACACATAATGAAGTTTTGCCTCCTCATGGAGATCTCTACGAATTTGTGAGGTCTCAAGTGGGACGAATCCAATGAAATTTGGAATGTTTCTCATGCATTTTTATAGAGATCATCCCCAATGAGAGATGACATGTATAGTATCACCATTCCTCCCGATCCACACACTCTACCTGTCTTTGTCTTATCCCAACATGTTCTCTCCCATGTGTATCCATTGACTATAGGCAAAGGATGATTTGGGATCTAATGGTTCTCTGTGGAGAAAGCTATATCTCATATTGTCTCTATGATATTGAGAAATTCCCTAGATCTGACCATAAGGTATCATTATAGTTTTAAATAGTGCAGGTGAAGGTCTCAGTGCTCTGAGTGTCATAGATTCCATCCCCCTATGCAAGGGGACCACCAGATGCCCATTGAGGGGGGCCTATTAAATGCCTCCCATCTTGAACCACTTCCAACTTCCCCTGCTTGGGAGCCATGTCTTGCTGATGTAAGAGGGTGTGCCTCTGCTCTATAAGGGTGTGAGGTCCTCATCTAAGTGGATTTGTGAGTGGTCCCATAGAACTATCCTCACGTTTAGTGCTACAAGGCAATTTTGAATGTCCTTGAATTGGAAAATGAGAGGCTTTTTTAGAGTGGGGACCCATCGTATGTGCCATGCATCCTCAAGCCCATGCTCTAGGACTCCCAAGGTGGAAGCCACAAAGTTGATCACATCATTCATCATGGCAATGGTGAAGGTACAAGGGATCCCCTTTACTGTAATATTGAGAGCCTTGCGGGCTCGTTGTTGTTGCTCAAGAATGGTGGCCTTCGCAAGCTTCCATTTTGCAATGTCCACTCATCTAGAGGTCCCCTTGATGCCTGACTGCATGGTGGCTATTTGTGCCTCCACTACTCGTGCATGCCTGAGGGCCTGTCACTACGGTGGTAAGCTAAAGTCTTAACACCTCTTGACTAAGGCTATGGATGAATCTACCTTGCTCCATCTCTCATGCACGTAAGTTTTGAACCTCCGTGAAAAGCTACTCCCAGGCCTTGGGGTGGAGTCTAGTGTGAGTGATGCAATTATTATGGAGTCTAGTGTGAAAGATGCAATTATTATGGATAGGGTATGACAGGGGCAGTGTGAGTGGGATAGGGGATAGGGACAGAGAGTGGAGATGATAGAAGACCGAGAGGGGTGTGGGGACATCTGGGAGATGCCTAAGGTGAGAAGCCAATTATAGATGGAAAGGGTGGATGACCTACAAATAAAGGGGACAAGAAAGTGGAATATTTTAAGGGGACATAAGGGGGCAAGGTGGGAGTTGGATTGCATGTCAAGATTAGCTCTGCTATCAACACCGATACCAATGCCAATGCCAAAATGGACACTAGTGCTAATGATGATCAGGCTGATATTGCTAGTAAGATGATATTGGACAAGAGGCTAGAGCCAATGTTGGTGCCAAGGCTAAGGTTGTTGCTGTAGGAGCAATGTTTTGCATGGCCATACTATCTGTTGCGATTGTGGCTATTGTTGATGTCATCAACCTCTAGCTTCCCTTTGGTGATTGTTGGAGCTATTAGTATTTTGTCTTCTCTTCTTTCTTTTCTCCTTTCTCTTTGTTTACGATATTGCTTTTTGTTTGCCATATTGCTTCTTGTGTTTGTTGTTCCACTCCTCTACCAAGGCACTCATCTAGCAAGGTATCACTAAGAAGCAGCTCCCAAGTCTTCGCTAAAGCATGTGATACCAATCCAAGTGGGATTTCTGATCCAAAGGGGGACATCATGATAGGGGATCAAGATTGTTCCTCGAGACTAGAGACATTGAAAAATGAGGCAATGCTTCAAATTTGGTAGCCAAAGATTAAAAAAGACAAAATACATGTTGAAAATCACACCAACAACTTCCAAGTCTCTACAAGGAAATCCAAAGAAGTGACTTCCAAGCTTTTGCTAAAGAACAAGCTCGTGCTGATTAGGAGTTTTATCATTGAAGAGGAATATCATGATGGGAGGTCTCCAAAGTTGGGGGGTTTTCATATGCTAAACCGATTTTAAGATTGAAACCCATGACTTCACGTCAATGAGCTCTATTTCAAAAAGCCAACCCAGCCACTTTAGGTGCTCCTAATTATTATTTAAACACATTCACCCCCAAGCTTGTTGGCCATTGAGTTTACACAACTATCTTGGGATGTGAAGAAGGATTCCCAAATACAACAACCGCATGCATATTATCTCTAGTTATGAGTTTAAGGAGTGGAGCTCAAGAAGAAAGAATTGAGAGGAGAGATGACATAAATCCAAATTGTAAAAGCTAGGAGTCAATGGTGAATCAATTGTTGTCATCTGATCAAGAGTTTCCTAATGATTGCCACGTCCATATCAATCTTACAAGTGATCCATGTCCTTTTCACCTTATAAATTGATGATATGTTCATTTTCTCCCCTCCGAATGGTCTCCTAATCCCCCTTCACTTTGGTCTCTCTTTCCCCTTTATTTCGAGGAATGGAAAAGCCCTTCACTTTGGTCTCTTTCTCCCCTTCAATTTGAGGAATCAAAAAGCCCTTTGCTTATTACAATCACATGCTTGCTCACCATGTATCCCTGGATTACCTAACATCTTGCTCTACCCTCCTCTCCTTTTGACTTATTAATGGTTTTTTGGATCCTTTTAATGGGGGGGGAGGCTCATTGACAGATATCAAACACAAGGTGATTTGTAGAGTTAAGGGGAAGCCTTTGCTAGAAAATCCAACCATCAAACTGCCATGAAGAATGTGTGCGTGCATCCATGCATGCATGTGTGCGTGTGTGTGTGTATCACAAATATTGTCAGTGATGTTTCGTGACTTTTAGCTAGTACCACATCTCGGGATTATATAGTGTCTCAAGGATTAGTCCCTTCACTTAGATGATCTTGCTTGTTGTTGGCAAATGTCATAGTTTTGTATAAGGTTTTGTTGCCTCTACCTTGGATTTCTGCTCATGCAAATTGCACCTCAATACTTCCGTTGCAACCTTTTACCTTACAGTAATTCTTTCTCGGGGGAGGGCGACTAAACTAATACTAACACCTTTTTATATATTTTATGTTGTGGACATATTTGGTCTTCCCATCTACTATTCAAACGGACATTTTTCCAACTAATGCCTGCATGGCAGTCGGAAGCTCTAAGAAGTGGCAAGCACTTTGCACGCAACATAGATGTAGCCCAAATGAAGTATGCATTTTAAAAAGCTATCATGTATCACAGATGCAGGCATTTGCTTTAAAGGTAAGAGCATACCGTCCTCCTAATGTACATGAGTACGATTTGTATTGTGACTATGTGTGTGCTGTGATCTACAGCTACTAATCTCGAGTCTTAAGTTGAGGCGTTAGGTACTAGTTACACAAGTTTGCACATCGAGGCGACTTCTAGGAGCCTATTATGTTGCAATTAGCTTGGCATTCATTATAGAATTGATGGGCTGCGTGCTGCACATTGTGCACGATAACCGGAGCATGGCTATGCAATAATACAGTATGGGGTAGTGGCTCAGTTCGTATCCTCGTACAAGGATGAATATATGTGATACATAGAAGCTGGGTCGCGGAACCTGAGCTAAAAGAGCTATGGTTGACGCCGCACTACCACACAAAAGACCATCATACATCGAGCACACACGAGCTATGCACAATATGCATGGGCGTACCATTAATGGATTGTGCGTAAACGACACTTGCAAGAGAGATAGAAGATAGCAATTGGGTATATACAGTGATTTAATACTACCCTTCTTCATGCTAAGTTTGCCTACAAACCCGCGAGTCTGTCCATTTTTTGTTTGAACCTTTCTAGAAATCAATCCCATCTATCTTTCATCTTAACTTTGAAACCCATAGGGATACCCAAAAGTTTGAAGATTATCCATGAGGAATTCTCTTATAGCCCATTTGTTCTAGAAGATTTTGGGGGTCTCCAAATAACAAGGCATAACTAGTTTTTGAGTGATTTATTTTGGATCCAAATGCAGTACAAAAGATATCCATACAATACATAGCTCTTTGTATATCTACATCTGTGTTTCTGATGGTCAGAGTAGTATCATCTGCAAATTGCTAGTTTACTAGCTGCTTTCCTGAAGGGAGTTCTATACCATTGATTTCCCCCATTACCACCTGATCTTTTATTAGCCCTCCCAAAGCATCTGTAGCTATAGCAAATAAGAGAATATTTTGATAGTCTTTCGATTTCGAGTCCAGTGGTACAAGCTACTATGGCCCTTATCGATAACAAGGAGATACACAAAAAGATCATTGAGCATGACATGGTGCCAAAGGAAATAGGTAATAACACATTGTTGCATACCCTTGGCATTGAAGAATGGTCGTTAGTCCTTGATACAAGCCAAAAGAGTACAAAAATAGCCTATAACTACTTTCTAAAATGGAAACTATGATGGATGAAATCATTTGCAACGATGATGTCAATGTGCATCATCATGAAGAAATGCTGCCTAGAATTGAAAAGGCTCTATCTTCTATCGTTATACCTAAGGTCTCTCTCTCTGTGTCTCTCTCTCTCTCTCTGTGTCTCTCTGTCTGTCTGTCTGTCTGTCTGTCTGTCTGTCTGTCTCTCTCACTAAGTGCTTATTCTTGCATTTTTAAAATTTCAATTATCCCCAATTTTTTCCTACTACTTTTTTATACCTTTTTCCTGAATGTTCTCCGCTTGTCCTAAATTTTCTTTCTTTTTTTTTTAATTTTTTATTTTCTTACTGTTTACCTAGTTTCCCTCACTAATTTATATTTTCTTGTTAAAATTTTCCATCATTTATATATACACGTATATATGTATATATACATTTTTCTTATTTTTTACTTCATTTCTCATTAATTTTGTTTTTTGTTTTCCCTGATTTTTCACTTTTCTATAGATTTTCTACTCATTTTTTTAAAAATTTCCATATATTTTTTCAATGTTCTAATTTTAGGAGTTTTTTTTCTAATTATGCGGGTTAAAGTTTTTGGCTAAGTTTCAAATTTATTGTGACCCCGATAACAAGGGAGGAGTGTCTATGACACTTGTCTTCCCAACTTAAGTTAACCTTGTTCTTATCATGTTTTCTTGTTGGATGGTGGCAGGTATGCAGATTCTCCTCTTCAATAAGTAAGATGCTTGTCAAGACTGCACCGACATTATAATTTTTTACACTTTGTATGAACAACCATGTAATAAATAATTTTTTATTTGCCCTTATCTGAGCTTCGTGTGCCATGTTGTTAAAAGGTTTTTCATTTTAAACACACACACACACTCTCTCTCTCTCTCTCTCTCTCTCTCTCTCTCTCCTGACAATCAGATGCTAGAATTGATGTACTGTAATTGCCATCTTTTGGCATAACATTTAACAAGTTGAAAAGCTCGTGGCTTGTTATGATCAAAGATTGACTCTCTGTGTAGCCAAACCCAACAAAAGTGTTTTTTGGGACTTTTAATGAGTCATCAGACTAAGGAAAAATGCAAAGAGAAGAAGGGATAAAAGCATTAAACCATGTAAAATTCAAGTCATATATTCATTAACATATGACCTTTATTTGTGAAAAAATCACTCAAACACAAATGGTTGCTTATGGATAAATAGCATATTATTAATCGTTGCTTATTGGTTAAGAAATAAGAATTTATGCAAAAGGGTTTAATTTGCAAATGACATATAACTTTTTGAGCGGAGGAATAGGAAAGGGCAATGTGGCCCTTCACTTCGTGGGTGACCCTTCATTTATGGGGAGGACGCAACTATATATAACATGTTGGGAGCATATAAATTCACGGCATAGTGGAATAGTCGACTAGCCATATACTTTGATTGTGGACTTCGTAAGTCATGACCTTCTGCATTGAATGCTCAAAAGCTTCAAAGGTAAGAGCATACCATCCTCCTATTGTACATGCCTACGACTTGTATAGTGACTATGTGTTGTGATCTACACCCACTAATCTCGACTCTTAAGTCGAGGCATTAGGTACTTGTTACACAAGTTTGCGGGTTGAGGCGACTTCTAGGAGCCTATTACCTTGCAATTAGCTTGGAATTCATTATAGAATTGATGGGTTGTGTGTTGCACACTGTGCACAATAACAAGAGCATGGCTATGCAATAATACAATATGGGGTAGCGGTTTAGTTTGTATCCTCGTACAAGGATGAATCTACATGATACATAGAAGTTGGGCGGTCACTAAGCAAAAAGAGCTACGGTTGATGCCGCAATACCACACAGAAGACCATCATACGTCGAACACACATGAGCTATGCATAATATGCATGGGCATACCAATAATGGACTATGCGCAGAACAACAAGGACCGCACGGATTCCAACTAAAAGACTACATAGACCAGTGCATTTGGTGCGGGGATTTGGATTCCAAGGGATCTTGGGTCCTGTGGCCACAATCCATGGGAGGAACATTAAGGACAGTTAGGTTACCTGATGCTTTTCTTACATTTAAAATTAATAAAATATATTCGTCTAATTTTTCTAGGCCCTTTAAGGGGACCTTAGGACCTATTATTTATACAGAGGATGGTAAATGTTCTATTGGAGGCCATGCATCTAATAAGATACACGATGGAGATGCAAGCATGATGGAGATGGCTATGGAGTACGAATAGTGACAAGGTTAATGACATGATTAACATGTTTAGCACCGATCAAGACACACACATGCAATGGAATGGCTTAAGCCAACACATATGACCCAAGGGCAGAGAGGTAGGAGCTCTCGTTAATTAAGTACAAGAGTGCTAATCCACTAAGGGGACTCTCGACATTTTTAGGTACGCACACTCTCTCACAAATAGGTTCACTACTTCCTTTTCACACTTGAGCATGAGGGAGAACCTCACTTTTGTAGCCTATATAAAGGCATCCTCTAGATTAATCAAGTCTCTCCTTTTTGTCCTTGAATCAACTCTCTTCTAGGTTGTGCATCTTTGCATGCTAATCTTTTAGCACCCTTTTTTTTTCAGGTGCTACAACTATGTTGCAACTACTTAGAATTCCCTTGGTAGAGATGCCAATGTGGTGATGGAGGATGTGTCTAAAATTCTAATGGAGTTGCCATTGTGGCAAGAATAAATAAATCATCTTGTAAATAGCTTGTACAATTTTTTGTTAGCCTGCGAGGCCTGTGTGCTTGCTAATCTATTTTTATAAATAGACTAACTTTGTGTGTGCTATGACTGCAATTGTAGTAGTAGGGCTATCATTATAGAAACCTTACATTAGTAAGATAATAGTAATTTTGTATAGTAGACACAATCCTTAGACTCTCTCAACACATCAGCAGAGTAAAATAATAGTCCGTGGACTCTTGTCGGTGTCTGAAAGAGTCCCCAGCATCTCCGTGTCCATGGTTGTAGTGGAAGTCCACAACAACTGGTGCCATTGCCGGGGAATCGATCCAAATGCTTGTGTGATGGTTATAGAATTGTGAGTATAGAGTACCCAATGCTCAGTAGGATTGGACTATATTGATTTGGAGAGCTTGATGAATAATATGATTCATCTACTATTGTTTACTATAGATTTAGTTATGGTTGCAAATTAGGTTGAAAAATAGCTAATAGGTCATTTTAGAGGCTTACATGTTCATTCCATATCAGATAACTCATATCACTAGGTGGGTAACATGACACAAATATGTCCTAGGACATCATTATGTTCTGTTATCTCATGTTTCTTGATAAATTAATTTGGTAATGCACAAACACCTCTCATCCATTTCTTAATTTCCTGTGTTGCCATTAGACATGAAGAGAACTTGACATTTTTTACCCTGATCGAATCATGTCAAAAGTTGATAAAAAATTCTACTAATTGGATTTACTAGTGTTAAACCATTTTACATTTAAAGCAATGGATATCTTGTTCGTGATACATAGAGAATGATAGATTTTTTCTTGACTCAAAGGATCCATTAACCCATTTATAGTATGGAGTCTAGTTCATTTATTTAATGCTTCTAAATAGGATCCTTTTTCGATAGAAAGATATACCAAGCTTTACTTTGGCACCTTATAATGAGCTTAGTATATGTTATTCCTTAACGCAAGTATTTTTAAACATTCAAGTTACAAATTGAACTTTATAAGGGCTTTCATGAGTTTTGAAGTGTAGCACGAGTGGTGAATTTTTGCCAAACATATGAAAGGATAGTTTTATATCCTAGAGTGTTCCCCACCAAGTGATACATGGTGCTAGCCTAAATTACTATAGTATACTTGTTAGCTTTATGCATTAGTTTCAACATTTCAGTTGTAGGTACATCAAATTGTGCATCATTGAAAATGGTTGCTTGCATGATTTGGGAGTGCTGCAAGCATATTTTTTGTGTGAAAAACACCTAAATTTTACACTTATTCTACACATAATTAGATACACACACTCCACAACGTTAGGCAAAGCAAGACCAAAACCATAAATCTTGAAAAGTTGCAAGGCCCTCGAACTAAGACTATCCCTCGAGTTGTTTACTTGAACCCTTGCATTAGCTAGCCTTGCCTTAGTTAACTCACCATAAGCCCTTTATTGTAATTAGATCCTTGAGCTAGCAACTCAAGGTCACAATAGAGTTTACATGAGCCTTGAGCTAAGTTCTTCAAGGAAAGTTCACCCTCAAGTAAGAGCTTAAGTCGAGCCCTAGAGTTAGATATTGTACAACTTGAGCCCAACACACACACACACACACATGCACATGCATGCACGCACGCACACATGCTAATACACAATAATTGCCCCCCCTCCCTTATGCATTGCCTAATAATTTATTAAGTATTTTTTCTTGAGTGGACTGACAGTTCACACATGTGGGTCACATCAAAGAGATGGTTTAAATGTCACACAATTGATTCATTTGTTCAGTTCACTATCATAAAAGGTTATAACAAGAATATTATTGAAAAAAGAAAAATGTTCATTAAAATAGTTGTTACAGCTTGCTTCGAAAGGAGATGGATATAGATTTTGTTACTGGGATCAAGGTGATATTATGTTGCAAAAGAGAAGTAGTTTCATTTGCTATAATCCATGATAGTGATCCAAATTATCTTTGTCACTTTAAAATACTTGGCAAAGATAAGGTGGCAGTTATTAATTCTTAGTGTACATGTCGAGCTAAAGCATAACTGTGGAGATTTGAAAATATTTGGAGATGTTATGAATTATAATGTTTTTATCACATCATTTATTGCATGGGACAAAGATGAAACTTTTCCAACACATGTCATCGCGAATACAAAGTGCTTCTCTTTGGATTTCAGTGTGGGAGATATTTTGCAAATGATATTATTTGCAAATAAGAACATAGCGGAAGGTTGCTTGATTGGGACCTGCTGGCTTTAGCTTATGGGGTTTAACTATAGAATAGAATTGATCTTTTCCACTCCGCACATTTGTTTTGCTAAGTAGGAAACTAAAGCATCCAACACTTAGTCCATGGTTGTTTTTATCGAAGGTGTATATGTATATTAATATAAAATCCTGACGAAAGTTTATCGAGCTATTTTTTTTAAGTTTCACAATATTGATAGAATATAGCGCAATTTCTTATATTTTCTTTTGAATTTTGAAGTAAAATATGTAAATCCTGGCAAAATTTCCAATTTTTCACATAAAAGTTTCAAATCCTGGCAAATGTTTCAAACATTTATTTTTATTAGGGCATACAAACTTTTGACACCAATATAAAAGTTTCTCTTCTTAACGAAACTAACATGAAAAAATGATCCCTGACTTAGTCATCTTCTTCACAAAATAACCAGATGGTTCATCACGCCAAAATTGTAAAATTCCACACTGATTGGCTATAATCATCAATAAAGAGCTATAGGAATGAGAAATGACTCTACCCCAGTCGCCAAAACCTATTGAGTAGTTGGACATTCGCTTTTCACTAGCATGGGAGCCATCACCAACTTCTCCTACTATCACATTGGCAAATGTGGATATCTCAGAAGAAATGCCTATCCTAGAGATCCAAATTGAGGAATCACCCCATGAGATGCTACAGCTTGGTGCACAACTACAACCAATATATCTCCAACAATAGCAAGATCCAGAGCTTGAGGCTAATTCAGCACTTGAGCTTGAGGCTACATCGGCACCAGCATTGCCCATCAATACCATGCCGGTCCATGAGTCACAAGAGGAGCTAGTGCCAGAACAATAGTATGAATATTGTACCAAAGCGACTGAGATACCATTGGAACAACCCCCAACAAGTACTACAGAATCATCAGTATGGCTACATGCCTATCCTAGAGATCCAAATTGAGGAATTACCCCATGAGATGCTACAGCTCGATGCACAACTGCAACCAATATATCTCCAACAACAGCAAGATCCAGAGCTTGAGGCTAATTCAGCACTTGAGCTTGAGGCTACATCGGCACCAGCATTGCCATCAACACCATGCCGGTCCATGAGTCACAAGAGGAGCTAGTGCCAGAACAATAGTATGAATATTATACCCAAGTGACTGAGATACCATTGGAACAACCCCCAACAAGTACTACAGAATCATCAGTATGGCTACATGGGCAGCCATTGTATCAGTAATATCGACAGTCCTCATTACCGTCTATCATTCTCCGCTAGCCAAATGCTACAAATGTCAGAACTATTCACTAGCTTGGCCAAGGAGGAACATGCACAAGAATTGGAAACAACAGCAATCAAAGACCAATTCCAGGTGATCACCCTAGAGTTCAGGGCACTTTCAATGCAAATAGATGAGAAAGAGGTTGAGGAAGTGCACATGAACCAAGTTCAAGAGAAGGTAGTGAGGGATGTGACCTCCAACCTCCACTAAAGCCAAATACATCTGACAGCAGCAGTCCAATCTATGTCAATCCTACACACCTCCTATAACTCCTTGACCTCTACACATGCTCAATAGATGGAGGCACTAGCACAAGCTTGACTCATTCTAATCCACAAAAAAGAAGAGCTCCAGGATTGCCAAGACAAGATTGAAGACATCCAACAGTCTTTGGCAATACGTACATTCAACATTGAAGAGCTTACAAGCGACTACAGAATCTTAAAGGACCAACTTGCTACCACTAAAGAGGCCAACACTTCACAAGCACAAGTCTTGGACCAATGGTCCAATACCACTGAAGTCATTCCTCAACAAGTGCAGGTCACCTTGCAAATGAGAAGGCTTAAGGAGGCATATACATCCATCTACCATAAATATAAAGAGAAAATGGATGAGATGCAATCCCAAAAGATAATCATCTCCAAGCTTGAACTCCAATTTCTAGTGCACAACAATGAGGCAATGGCAGACAACACCAATGAAGTCCCACTCTAATGCCCAACGGTGGTATACCAAGAGTTGTGGCCACTCTACAAGCGGAAGATCACCTCAATGCACGAGTGCTTATCCAATGGAAACAACTCCAAATCACGGTCGTATCCGCTTATCCAACAATCAAATGGGAACATTCCATAGGGACCAAAACTCTACACCTAATTTTCCAAGACTTTTCCAAAGATGAGAAAAATATATTCTTCCTATCAACACATGCCGAGTTCATAGCACTCAGGACGGATGCTTTTATCGCATATGTATGCCTCATGGGTAGTCCTCCCCTCAGGGTTATGCTTGTTTGTTGTGATTGCTATAAGGGCCATCACTATCATTTGCAAGGCATGACATAAATGACATCCCACCCTTGCAGTTGATGATCCCATCACACCAGCAAAAAGAAGTGTCAGAAGATGATAGGGCCTATCTCACATCCAACTTCCCATATCTAACCACTCTCTGCCAACCTCATTACCTCACTTATCCATGCTTCTACCAACCTCTTAACCTTCCTTGATCTCCATCCTATCATCTAAATTCCCTTCATCATCTCTTTGCTCATGCCTCTCACCATTTTCATCTAAACCAATAGTCACAAAATTACGAGCCCCTCACACCTAGCCTCTTTCCTTCCCTTACTAATCCTACCCTCGAGGATTGCCAAGCTGCTCAAACCATTTGCCCAGTTCTTCCCCCCCTCACCTCTACTCCCCCTTCCACAAGTAACAATCTTCCATATTTCTTCCCCATGTCCCCAAATTCTCTCCCTGCCCCATCATCACCTCTGACACTACTTGTGCTGCCATCAACAGAAAATAACGTAGTATTTGACTTTGAATATCAGGATCCAGATAATCCAATTTGCACTCCCATGCCGATTTCCATTTATGGGTATGATTTTGATGTGATAGCACTCCCAGTACCATTAAGGAATTTTGGAGCAAATATTATGATATGAAAACTCGAGGTGGATGGCAACTTCCCTACCAGCCTTCATCATCGTCGAATTAGTGAAGATTGGATAAGCAATTTGGATCCCCAACCTAATTGGCACCATCCCAAGATCTTTGATGTAATCTTCTTGAAATATTACCTACATTCACCTCCATGTCTGAGAACCCATCCAAAGTTCTATGCAATTCCACGACGTCATAGATGGGAAGCCAACATACACACTTTGGATGAATATTGTACCATTAATTGGCCATCGAGCCATACTTTGGTGTAGAATGGAATATGTAAGGCACACACTCATTTGAGCACTTCAACAACATGAGCAAATAATGTGCAACAACATTGACCGCTTCCTTCACGAAAGTGCTATCTTCTACAAAACATTGGAATACATTCAAGAGGTCCCCAGCCACTATTTGAATCCACTCAGTTTCAATCCCAATGAATAGATCGACTCTATCAAATAGTCATCTTTCTAGAAGCACACCACATATCTTTGTTCGAACAAATGGTGGATACAGGCTACCTGGAAACATAGGAAAATTTGTATGGTGCCAAGGCTTTATAGTAGGATCAATTGACATGAAACAAGTTTCACAACCACTAGATTTCATGCATGGCATCCCAGTTATGTGATCACAATAAGCCATAACCTGAGGACGGATAATAGAATGGATCCGGGACTATGTTGTCTCTGTACCAACATGGATTTAGGTAGTACAGTATGTGTGTGTAGAGTAGCGGCAAAGCTCCACTTGTACAAGGCTAGGAATAATCTCTCTTAGGAATCCTCAACATGCAAGTTCTACTTGCAACTCCTACATGCATGTTCTACATGCAAGTCCTACATGCAAGCTCTACTTGCAACTCCTACATGCATGTTCTACATGCAAGTCCTACGTGCACTTCCTACATGCTAGTTTTGCATGCAACTCCTACATGCGACATGCCACTCCTACATGCAACTTGCAACTCCTACATGCAACTTCTATATGCAAGTTCTACATGTAAAGAGAGAATGTATTACAATTTCTGCATGCAAAGAGAGAAGCTCTCCAACTTGTATAAATACCCCATGATGGAATTAAGCCCATACTCTTTGGGGCATTGTGTTGAGTTCTACTTTGCTATTCCAAGAAATTGTCTTGAGTATCCATGCTTCCTTGCACTCCACGTCCAAAAGCATGTCCTAACCTTGCAACTCCACCTCCCCTCTCACTCTCCTCCTCCCCCCTCCTCCTCCTTGTCCTCCTCCTCCCTCCTCCTCCTCCTTCTCCTCCCTTCTTGTCTCTCTCTCCTTTCCCCCCATGCTCTTACATCTTCTTCCTCTCCTACTCCTATTCTCCCGCTAAACCCTTAGGTTCTAAACCCTTAACCTCCAAGATCTATGAGGGAGAGGAGTTCTCCATCATGTACTCTACCCTGAACCTTGGATCCTCCTTCTAACCCTTGAACCTCTTCTAAACTCTGGAACCTCCTCTAAACCATGAACCTCCCTCTAACCCTTAAACTCCTCCTAAACCCTTCAACCCTCAATCAAGGAGAAAGCTTTCATTACCACAACCATGATGATGCACGTTCCTTTCACACATGCATGCATTATGTTTGCTTACCATACTTAAGCCTACATCTCTCACTGGAATATGACTCGAGGTCCTAAACTACACTTATACTACAAATGACACCACCGATATATCTATAGGTGACAAAAAGCCTCAGGACCTTGCATACTAAGATTACCCTACTCTTCCTGTGGAAGATGTTGGAAAGAGTCAACAATTAGCCTTTTATAGACTCTTGGCTATGCACGACACTTAATTGTCATCTTTATTTTACAAGCTTGATCCTTGGCACACAATAGCTCTCACATGACTTGGTTTTGACAGTTCTGACAGCTCACACATAGTGTTCTCACGGTGGGTAAACACTCTCGCTTGTACATGGGTAAGCCTCTTGCACAAAGCACCAAACCACCTCTAGCATGGAGTTATTCTCATCACATAGCTGATGATACACTAGTAATGACTCCAAATGAGATCTGTGAGTGGAAAGTGAACCTTCTTTGACCATTTATTGCCATAGGGTATGTACTCGTGTATGATGTGAACTCAAGCCTCATTGGCCTTGACATATGAGATGTAGATTCTCTAGCATGGATCAGCGTGCTTCTTCACATCATGCACACTTGTCATTAAGCCCTCAGCATGAGGCACATTTGGTAGTAAGCCCTCAGCATGATGCATATTTGATGGTGAGTCCTTAGTACAAGGCACTCCCATCAACATCAGCTTAGACTAATTCTTGTGATGCACAAGGATCACTCTCATGTATGGATCCAACTCCATCCTTTGCCACAGATGCAGATACTTAGTAGGAGTTCATTGATCATGTAGATTTACAACAGATAAGTCCTTAGTACAAGGCACTCACATATTCTGCCGCATGCAGAGATACATGCCAAAGTGCATTCATCTCTTTAGGAGTTTCCATTCCAGCATCCATCACTGATGCTTTCACCTATGACATGGAGCATACTATGGACATAGTTCCCTTCAGAACTTCAGATCATTAGATCAGTATTCAAGACATTCTAGCATCAACTCAATCATGCCGCATTGCACCAAGTCATCACCACTACTTTCTCTCAACATATTATTCCTCAGCATGAGGATACCTATGGATCAGTGTGGTCCTCCCCCAGTGCAGTGGATGTCATCAAGTTCAACAATCTTTATTATTTGACTACATCTTACTTCTGACAAAAGTAAATAGGAGGTTAGGGTGTCACTGACTACAAGCCTTTCTCTGATCCCAATCAAGCACAAACACGCTTTGTAGACTCTTATGCATCTGAGTCAGTTTCAAAGGTGGCTGAACAGGAGGAGCTAGAAGACATAAGAGCATCTTGGGTTAACAGTGAGAGCCACCATGTTGATACAACCAGGTAGAGATGCACAACCCCCATGCCATGGAGCGAGTGACCAAAGCACACACAAATGAGATCCAACACACATAGCTCTTGAATTGGCTGTGTATGGGGGGGGGCTGTGAGCATTCAGCTCCTTGTGTGAGCTAGGCACTATGTGGGGGGGGGGTGAGGCCCTTGTATGAGATAAGCACTATGTGGGGGTGTGGTGAGTCCTTGTATGAGCTGGTCACTAAGCGAGGGGGTAGAGAGGTCTTAGGAGGGGCAAAGATGCATGTAGGGTAGTCGCGGCTTGGGGACAACAGACTGGGGGTGCTAATGGTTGGCACAAGAGGTCTGATGGAGGGAAGGTAGCTTGAGCAAGATAGATGGCATGGGTAGACTGAGGGATTATTTTGAAGACATATGGGGAAAACAAGCCCTGGATAATAATTCCATTGGAGCCTACTCATCATCAAGGACACCCAATAAGGCTACTAAAAATGTCCTTACCAGCCTCAATAAGAGTTGTACAGTCCTCATTGAGAAGATAGATAATTTAAAAGCCACTAATGTGGCCTCACTACTTTAGCAAGCACTTGTGGATAAGGTATTTAAATGAAGCAACAGGGTGCGAAGATGCAGGAAGAATGGAGGAAAGAGAAAGCCAAAAGAGAAGAATGGGAGAAAGACAAATTGGAATGGGTAGCTGTCGATACAAGCCTCTAGGATTATGTGCATGCTTTGAATTTTGAGTTACATCAAATCAAAGAAATGAAAGGGGCCATGGAAGAGACATGCAAGGAAATGGAAGAGCTCAAAATAGAGAATGCCAACCTCAAGCAAGATATTATTTCTATGCAAGCCACAATGCAAGGGAAGCACGTTAAACTTAAACAACAAATTAGCATGGGGTAAGTGGAAATGTTGGAAGTGCCATCAGCCCCTAAAAAAGAGATCATTTCAAATGCCCTTGAAGAGGACAAGAGACGGTGTGAAGAGAGTGGGAGAGAAGTAAGGAGTCTCACTTGCAGCTTTCTCACATACACAATGGGGGAATACACACAAAGGTGGAGGCTCTTCTTGGTTGTGAAAGCCAAAAGAACTCTCTCTAAGTACAAAAGGAATAGGTGAACCCCATATGTGGGTCTCAAACTAAACTCAGCTAACCTAGGTGGCATACTAACTGAGCCATTGCTGCACCCCTGTACTCAGCCTCTGTGCTTGACAAGGCAACTGTAGGCTGTTTCTTGCTACTCCAAGTGACTGCAGCACTCGCAAAAGAGAACACATATCCACTGGTAGATCATCATCAAGGATCTGTTCTAAGCCACTGGATTCACCATCCACATAAGAGTGACGTGCATTCACATCAAACATGGGCTAATCTACTTTCTCTTTTCCTTTTTGTGATACTTGCATACCACTATTTGCATTGCTTTGAGGAGATCCTCCTAATCTCAATCTATCTGTCCATGGCAAAGTATGCGAACCACTGTAAGAGGACACTACAGGTCCACTAATATTTTGTGATTGCTGCTGTGAATTCTATGCAACATTACCATTTTGTGCATCTACATCATCAATCACATTTACTGGTTTATACCATCTGCTCATCTCATCAAAAACAACATCTCTACTCACTGTAAACTTATGAGTAGAAGGGTTATAGCATCTATACCCTTTCTGCTGCAGAGAATAACCAATAAAGATGCACTTCTTAGCTTTTGGATCCAACTTGGATCTCAACTCATCTGGCACATGAACATAGGCAATGCAACCAAAAACTTTCAGATGAGAAATATCTGGTTTCCTACCAGTATACCTCTCCTCTGGCGTCATGCCATGTATTGCTGCAGTGGGAGTCTTATTCATTATGTAGACTACTGTAGCAACTACTTCAGCCCAATAATAATCTGGCAGGTCTTTTTTGTTGAGCATGGCACGAGATACCTCTCCAATATGCCTGTTTTTCCTTTCTGCAAGTCCATTTTGTTGTGGGGTATGACTGCATGAATATTGCTACTTTATGCCATGCTCCTGTAGGAACCTTGCAAGCTCATTTGAGAGGTACTCTGGCCTTAGGCATTTTATTTGCAGGCATGTTTCTTTCTCAACCATAGCTTTAAAAGCTTTGAAATGCCCAAACACTTCACTTTTCTTTTTCATAAAATACACCCAAACTTTTCTACTGTAGTCATCA
The DNA here is from genome assembly GCF_047967505.1 of Dipteris shenzhenensis. Taxonomy (NCBI): domain Eukaryota; kingdom Viridiplantae; phylum Streptophyta; class Polypodiopsida; order Gleicheniales; family Dipteridaceae; genus Dipteris; species Dipteris shenzhenensis. The sequence goes on along the minus strand of NW_028239847.1, from coordinate 1,119,342 downwards.
ATAAAAGTGACAAAATAATGATAGCCTCCAATAGATGCAGCTTTAGTAGTCCACACATCAGAGTGGATTAATTCCAATGGCCTCTTACTCTCTTGAACATGTCTAGGAAATGGTTTCCTTGCCTATTTTCCAAATTGACAAGCTTCACATACTCTATGTATTTCTGCAACCTTGAACTTAGGAATCCTGCAACAATATTTTGGGCCTACATTAATTTAAGTCACTGTACATTAACATGACCAATGCGTTTATGCTAGATATCAATATCTGCAACTACACCGGTCCCATGTGCAAACATTTCTGCATGAACGTAAACATCCTACCTTTCTTCTTCCCTTTTGCTATCAAGCGATCTTTATTTTTCATATCCTCAACAAAGCATCCATGAGGATTAAATCTGACTTGCAAGCCTTGCTCAACCATTTGACCAACAGAAACCAAGTTCTTGGTGATATTCAGGACATGAAATACATCAGACATGTATTTCTTTTTCCCATCCTACATAGACAAAGGAATTTTACCAATCTGCACAATAGGATGTGCAGTATCATCACCAGTCTCCACAAATCCTGGTGTTTACCAGTCATGATGTCATTTTGCTTTTTATAGCAGTCTTTAACCATATGACCCGTTTTACCATAGTCGTAGCATTCAACATTGTTGTTTGTATTCTGGCCTCTCTGCCATCCACCATGACCTCTTTGGCTCCCCCTACCTCTAAAGTTACCACGTCCTCCTCCATAGGATTGGTTTTCTTGAATTTGCTACGTATTTTGATTTCTGCCACGGCCTCCAGATCAGCCTGCTCTACCTCTGCCTCTACCTCTTCCATCATTTGAGTAGAAGATAGCTTCTTTTGAAGTTCCTCCTGAAGAAGGTGCACCACCATTTCTTTGCTCTTCGAAAATTAGAAGAGCAATCAACTCCTCAAAATCAGGAAAATTCTCACAGACAACAATGGATGTATAAAATTGTGCATGATCCTTTCCTAGCCATTCAAGGTCATAGAAACTAAATCATCATCTTTTGCTTGTGACCCAATAGAAGCAAGTGCATCTGCAATCTTCTTCACCTTCATGTGGTAGTCATTGATGCTCATATTTTCTCTCTGCACATTATGCAACTCCTGCTTGAGCTGTATTTTCTTGGCTTGCATATTTGTGCTATACATTTTTGTCAAAGTATCCCATGCCTCCTTCGGCATACTTGCATCCTGAATATGCACAATCATAGAATCTAAAATACTGATAGACAACTAGTACATAACTTTTTTGGCTCTCTCATGCTAGCCTTTAAATGCTTGCAACTCTTGTTGATTGGGAACATTAGGAATAACTGGTTCTTGTTCAGCTCCAGTAATGAACTCCCAATAGACTTTTCCCTTAAGGAAATTCGTCATTCTAAACTTCCATTCTTGGAAGTTGTTCTTGTCAAGCTTTTCAGTGACTATCTATGAAAGAGCATCAGACACCATTACAGAACACTGCAAACCTGTTCTGTCACTCCAAAAAACACAACTTCTGCCTCACAAGGGCAAATCTACAAAACTAACGAAAGTGGTATTTGACCACAGAGTCACTTCCTAGTGACAATTTTGCATCAACTGGAAATACAAATGATTCTGTGATTCCCAATACCTTAGCATACCAGCATACAATGTAATTTCTATGATAACTTTTCACCGACCTGTGGAACAATGTTCGCACAACAAAAATAGGGCACTTTTCTGAGTGCCTGTGGAAAACTTCCTCCACCGAAATGGGCCCTGAAATGGCCTTGAATTTTTTTAAAAAAGTCACCAAGGGCTTTGCCCTTGCCCGTAGCATATACTGCCCTCTCGCCACACCGGGAAGGGCATTCCAATCTAAGATAGTGCACTCTTGCACTTTCCGGTTGTGCTACCTACAGAGATTTGATCCCAAACTCAAAAAAGGAAAGCAACATTGATCCTCTTACCAAGACACCGCAAACTTGGTTTGCTTTCTTGAGCTCCTTACCACGAACCGAGCTCTGATACCATGTGAAGAGAGTGGGAGAGAAGTAAGGAGTCTCACTTGCAGCTTTCTCACATACACAATGGGGGAATACACACAAAGGTGGAGGCTGAAAATAGTTTTCCTCTTCTTAGTTGTGAAAGCCAAAAGAACTCTCTCTAAGTACAAAAGGAATAGGTTAACCCTATATGTGGGTCTCAAACCAAACTTATCTAACCTAGGTGGCATACTAACTGAGCCACTAACTAGAGTACATAAAGATAGCTATCATCCAGCTATTATTCATGGGCAGTGTACCAACCGCATCTGCAGCTAACAAGTCGGTGACATAAATGCACAACGGTCACCCTGGCATATCATGAGTGGAGCTTGATATCTCAACAGATGGGACAACAAATGCTTGAATATACTTGTTAGAGGCCTACCAATAGGGGATACTCCCATAGTCGATGCCAAAGTACTTCTCGCTAAGATAGGGATCAACCTGACTTGTGAGACACCTTGGAGGGTGGGTAAAGCGGATGCACCAACTAGACCATTGGTAATAATATTCCATACAAAAGAGGATAGATCCACTCATATGAGCATGCGTGTAGCATTTATGGGTACGGGGACCTTTTTGGATGATAATCTCACCAATATTAACATCAAAGGCAGGGAATGATGAAAGTGATGGCAGCAAGATAGGAAGGCAAATGGGCTGCATACAGAGATGGTATGATCATTCAAGAAAGGCAAAAAAGAGTAGAAAAAGAGGAGGGAGAGGAAGGTGAATTGTGATTGTGATTGTATTGGGCGAGTGGGTAGGGTACAAAAAGGGGGTTGAAATAGTAGTGTGGAATTGCAATGGAGCACTTTGGTCTGACTCATTTGGGTTCTTGGAAACATATACCGATCGAGACATGGTCTTCTACATTGAGACACATGAAATCCTAGAATGAGGGATTCCCACAATAATAGGCTATATCTAGGAATTTGCCCATAGGAAAGATGAGGGAGACAATGGGATATGAGGCTTAGGAGGTATGGTTGTCCTTTTTAGATCATAGTTGAGACCATTCATATCCATGGTGTGTAGGGAGGAACATGCACAACATATGTGGATACGAGCTCAGCTATCAAATACATGACCAATTTTCATCGCGGTGTATTACTTCCTCCCAGAGACATCATCTTCAATGCACGCACATGGGATAGACAACTTGGCCTACTCTATTTGGTGCCAATCTCTGATAGTACTAGAGATAGATGCAATATAGCTAAAGATATTGAGGCAATTATCTCAAATGGTCTCTAGAGATGGCCATCACCTGGTGGGATCACTGGTTTCTCACATGGTGGAGGGACAAGCATAGTGGACTACCTGTTGGGTCCACTAGATTTTGTCTCATAGATACATGATTTTACTATGCCCCCCCCTCCACTCAGTGCCATGATTTTACTATGCCATGCCCCCCCTCCACTTAGTGCCAACCACTCATATCTTGCCTTCTACATCTTGGTTGCCATGCTAGTCAGGTGGAGGGCCCCTCCTATCCCCACTCATGTTCACATTAGGGGAGATTTGGGGTCTCAAACAGTGCTTCCTAATTTCATGGGATTAGGTGTACCAATGGGAGTGCTTCATTGCGTGGGGGAATGGTATACTCCAGCAAATCCCAAGGATATTATCTTTGAGCCATCCATATTCTTGATGAAGTATTTATCACCTAGATACCAAGAAAATACCATAACTCTCCCTAATCTTCCATGTCAAACTCTGCTGAAAGTTTCTTTTTCAAGGCTGAAATTTCCTTCACAAGACTTCTTGCTGCATGTTTTTCAAGGATTTATTGATCTCCTCACACCAAGCTCTAGGTGCCTTCTTGAACCCGTATAGTGCTTTTTTTAGTCTACACACATAATCAGGATGCTTCGAGTTTCAAAATGTATTTTTCACATCCATTTTCCATAGTCTCCATCCATACATGCTTCCTAATGCAATCACCGTTCACACAGTTGTCATCTTGGTAACGGGACTAAATGTTTCATTATAATCTAAGCCATGTGCTTGTGCATTTCCCTTGGCAACCAACCATGCCTTATAGCACTCTACACTCTACACTCGCATTGTATTTACATTTTACCTTCTTGTAAACCCTTTTACATAAAATAGCTTTCTTTCCAATAGGTAAACACACTAAATCCCATGTCTTATTCTTCACCAATGCATCCATTTTCATGATCCATTGCTTCTTCCCACTCATCCTTCCCAATTTATTTCTAAAACTGTGTAGGTTCTTTGTGTTGCACATGGGAAACCATATAAGAATAATGCATCCTCATATACCCATTATAGCTAAGCCTGTCAATCAGGTAACATTCTCTATCCGATCTTCTCAACTTTGGTACATTCTTCTCTTCTCCTCTAGCATGAGGAGGTACATATTTCTTCATTTGCCTAGTCCAAGGTATCCCTACATGTGGCAAACCATGCTCAACATCTATGCTCTCATCTCGAGAACTCTCTTCATGTATTTTCCTCTTTCCTCTGTTATCATATTTTCTACTAGGTAAGTGGCCATTCCAAGGGTTTATGCTTTCTATGATTTTACATACAAACCCGGTAGTAGGATCATTGCATTTGTAACCTTTTTTTTCCATCGAGTAGCCTAAGAGAACACACTTTATTGCCTTCGGTTCCATCTTCTTTCTCACTTCTCCAAGCACATGCACATAACATACGAAGTCAAAAACCTTCATGTAGGTAAAGCTAGGCTTAATCCCATACAGCTTCTGACATAGTGATATCTCATGAATCATAGCTATGGGTGTGCTTTTCATGATGTGAACCACCGTATGCACAGCCTATGCCCAATATGTCAATGGCATTCTCATTTCATTCTTCATTGCTCAAGGACTTCTATTCTTTCTTTCTGCAATTGGGTTTCGTTGTGGTGTATACCTACATGTGATCTGCCTCCATATGTTGTGTTCTTTCAAGTATGCATCAAATACTTGGGAAATATACTCTCCCCCTCCATTTGTGCATAGGCGTTTTATGTAACATCCAAGCTCTTTCTCAACCATTTCCTTGTACTCCAAAAAATCTCAAACGCTTCACTTTTGTCTTTCAAAAAGTATACCCATGTCATTCTATCGAAGTCTTCTATAAAGTAATGTAATAGCATGAACCAGAGGGTGTTACATTCTCACACGGTCCCTAAAGGTCTGAATGTTCTATTTCCAAAGGATATCGGCATACTCTCCTCCTCTTTAGAAATGGTAAATGAGACTGTTTGCCAAACTGACATGTTGCACACACATGATCAAAGTTAATCCGCCCAAACTTAGGTAAACCTCTTACAATTTTTCTTATTTGTATATGCTTCAACCTTTAAAAATTGATATGTCCTATTATTTTATGCCAAAACTAAGCCCAATCTTGCCAATCAAGACATGAGGGCTTGTCAAGTTAGCAGTATGTGTGTCAAGCTACAATCTTTGTCGAGCATAGCAATGTTGAGTGGAGCACATTTGTAGGGTTGCGAGCATGAAACTTTGGTCAACTATGCATGTCAAGATAGGGCTACTACATGGCATGTCAAGTGACAAGCGCATGTCGTTACAAGCACATGTCAAGTTGGCGAGATGGTTTTGTTTGTTGGGTTATGCATGGGTCTTCTTGTCGAGCTAAGTGCCCAACTACCTGTCGAGCGTGACCCATGCATGTGTCGAGTTGCCCTATTATTGCATAACCATGCGGGTTATTAGTAGCAGTGACCTAGAGGGGTGTGCGAGGGTAGGTTAGCTGGAAGGGTTGATGGTTCGGATCTCCAAGCGGTTAAGGTCTTCAACGGTTGCTTCTCTAATTGTCAGATGGTTTTGTATGCATGCTATTGCTAGCATTCTGATTTCATTATGTACACATATGTTGTGCAAGCGATTGATCTGGAATATAGTGTTCTTCAATGTCTTGTCATTCTCTTGCATATGTGCATTCCATTCTCGTGGGTGCTATGTGTATCGTTTGTTTGTTGTTTCAAGTAGCATATGTGCATGTTTATGATGCTACACATTGGCGATCACGATGCACATTCTTACCATCACAAAAGGAATTCGTGATCGAGCAATTGAGCGCTCATATCATCCGCTTCTTGCCGTCATTGTGGAGGCACTTCACATGGAGGTTTTCGTGCAGTTGCACTCACTCCGGAGGAAATTTGAGAGGAGATTGCTCTGGTAAGGAGCCACATCCGTGGACTTCAAGATGAACTCGATTGGATGTGATCCAACCCCCAACACCTTGCTTATGGTCGTGCAAGTGTGGAAATTCCAATGAAGAACCTCATCCAGAGGTCATGGCAGTGCAAATTGCGGTTGTTATCTTCCCAGTAAGCATGCATGTGCACATGCTCGCAAGGACCTCCTGATCCCTTTAAACTTACAACGTGGCTACGATGACACAATAGTGATCCTGAGCATGGAGATAGCAGTCCAGAAGAAGCTCCGAGAGGGGTCGATTAGTGTCAGATTCCACCTGCTCAGTCAGTTTCATTGCCAAGGCTGCGGGTACGGGGCACGCTAGGTGCTAAGTGCATCTTCGTCTCCAACTGTGATTTCGATGGCTTCTCGCAATCTCTTCGGTCAAGGAAGGCTGTTTGAAGGGGCACCAAACATTGGAGGCATTGTGATGGCTATGACAGCTCCTGCGATTGTGGCGAGTAACATCAAGTATGCCAAGTTTTTGGAAAAAAAGTTAGATGACCCCGATGCGCACGTTCGGATGTTTGAAAAGGTGTATGGGATCAACAATCCGAGAGCCATGGTACCACTCCACCAAGAGGTGGTTTTTGAGTCAATTTTATTTGGTAAGGCAGCAAACTAGTTGGCAAAGTATGCAATGAACCATTTTGCTACATATGATGCAGCCCGTTGTTGAGATATCGAGCTCCACTCGTGATATGCCAGGGTGACCGTTGTACATTTATGTCACCAATTTGTTAGCTGCAGATGCGGTTGGTACACCACCCATGAATAATAGCTTGATGACAGCTATCCTTATGTACTCTAGTTTGCGGCTCAGTTAGTATGCCACCTTAGTTAGCTGAGTTTGGTTTGAGACTCACATATTATAGGGTTCTTATTTCTTTGTACTAGAGTTCTTTTGGCTTTCACAACTAAGAAGAGAAAAACTGTTTTCAGCCTCCACCTTTGTGTGTATTCCCCCATTGTGTATGTGAGAAAGCCACAAGTGAGACTCCTTCCTTCTCTCCCACTATCTTCACATGGTATCAGAGCGTGATTTGTGGTAAGGAGCTCAAGAAAGCAAACCAAGTTCGCAGTGTCCTGGTAAGAGGACCAGTGTTGCTTTCCTTTTCGAGTTTGGGAGCAAATCTTTGCAGGTAGCACATCTGGAAAGTGCAAGAGTGCATTGTCTCAGATTGAGACGCCCTTCACAGTGTGGCGAGAGGGTGTGGCGAGAGGGCAGTATATCTACGGGGCAAAGCCCTGGGTGGCTTTATTTTTTTGATTCAAGGCCATTTCGGGGCCCGTTTTGGAGGCGAAAGTTCTCCTCAAGCACTGAGAAAAAGGCCCTGTTTTTGCTGTGCGACCACTCCTTTGCAGATCGGTGAAAAGTTGCTGTAAAAATTACATCATACGCCTGTGTGCAGAGTTATTGGGAGTTACAGAATAATCCTTATTGCCTATTGATGCAAATTCATCACTAGGAAGTGAGTGTGTGGTCAAATACCACTTTCGTCAGTTTTGCAAATTTGCCCTTAAGAGGCAGAAGTTGTGTTTTTTGCAGTGACAGAATATTTTGCAGTGTTCTGTAATGGCATCTAATTCTCTTTCACAGATTGTCGCTGAAAAGCTTGACAAGAATAACTTCCAAGCATGGAAGTTTAGAATGACGAATTTCCTTATGGGAAAAGGCTATTGGGAGTTCATTACAGGAAATGAAGAAGAACCAGTTCTTCCTAATGTTCCCAATCAATAGGAAATGCATGCATTTAAAGGATGGCATGAGAGAGCCAGAAAAGTTATGTACTAGCTGTCTATCAGTATTTTAGATTCTATGATTGTCCATATTCAGGATGCAAGTACACCAAAGGAGGCATGGGATACTTTGGAAAAAATATACAGCACAAATACACAAGCTAGGAAAATGCAGCTCAAGCAGGAGTTGCACAATGTGCAGAGAGAAAATATGAGCATCAATGACTACCACATGAAGGTGAAGAAAATTGCAGATGCACTTGCTTCCATTGGGTCGCCAGTGGAAGATGATGATTTAGTTTCTGTGACCTTGAATGGTCTATGAAAGGATTATGCATAGTTCTAGACATCCATTGCCATCCATGAAAAATTTCCTGATTTTGAGGAGTTGTTTGCTCTTCTAATTTCCAAAGAGCAGAGAAATGGTGGTGCATCTTCTTCAGGTGGAACTTCAAAAGAAAATGTCTTCTACTCAAAAGAAAATGTCTTCTACTCAAATGCTGGAAGAGGTAGAGGCAGAGGTAGAGCATGCCGATCTGGAGGCCATGGTAGAAATCAGAATATGCAGCAAACTCAAGAAAACCAGTCCTATGGAGAAGGGCGTGGTAACTTTAGAGACAGGGGGAGCCAAAGAGGTTGTGGTGGATGGCAGAGAGGCCAAAATGCAAACAGCAATGTTGAATGCTACTACTGTGGTAAAATGGGTCATATGGCTAAAGACTGCTATAAAAAGCAGAATGACATCATGAATGGAAAATTCCAGCAAGGGAATTATGCATCTTCTAGTAGACAGGGTGATGACAGAAATGAGCATCTGTTTATGTACAACGACTTAAATCAATGCAGGCCCAAAATATTATTGTAGGACTGCCTAAATTCAAGGTTGCAGAAATGCATAAGGTATGTGAAGCCTGTCAATTTGGAAAACAGGCAAAGAAACCATTTCCTAGACATGTTCAAGAGAGTAAGAAGCCATTTGAATTAATCCACTCTGATGTGTGGACTACTAAAGCTGAATCTATTGGAGGCTGTCATTATTTTGTCACTTTTATTGATGACTACAATAGAAAAGTTTGGGTGTATTTTATAAAAAAGAAAAGTGAAGTGTTTGGGCATTTCAAAGCTTTTAAAGCTATGGTTGAAAAAGAAACAGGCCTGCAAATAAAATGCCTAAGGTCAGATGGAGGGGGAGAGTACCTCTCAAATGAGTTTGCAAGGTTCCTGCAGGAGCATGGCATAAAGCAGCAATATTCATACCCCACAGCAAAATGCACTTGCAGAAAGGAAAAATAGAGCAGCAATCACAAAATATTAGTGGACCTGCAATGTCCTCTAGGAGTGGTTCACATACTTTGCCATGGACAGGCAGATTGAGATCAAGAGAATCTCCTCAAAGCAATGTAGATAGTGGTATGTAGGTATCACGAACAGGAAAAGAGAAGGTAGATCAGCCCATGTTTGATGTGAATGCAGGTCACTCTTATGTGGATGGTGAATCCAGTGGCTCAGAACAGAGCATTGATGATGAGTTTGGTATTCCTTCTGTTGTTACACCTGGAGTAAGGAAGACCAGGGATGTTTTGAGAGCACCAAGTAGTGAGCCTATTTTGTGCAGGTCTACCAGAGCTTAGGTATCCTATGGATAGGCGAAAATATGATGGATTTATAGCCATTCGCTATGCCTATATGGTCAAAGTGATACAGGAACGAGAACCCACCTCTTTTGAGCAAGCCATGGGAAAAGAAAAATGGGAGAAAGCCATGGATGAAGAAATGGATGCCTTCGAAGCAAATGCTACATGGAAATTAGTGCCTTTGCCTAAAGACAAGAATGCAATTGGCTGTAAGTGGGTTTATAAGGTGAAGCAAAATGCAGATGGTTCTGTGAACAGATACAAGGCAAGATTAGTTGTTAAGGGGTATGCACAGACAGCTTGTATTGCTGAGATGAGCAGCTTGTATAAACCAGTAAATGTGATGATTGATGTAGATTCACAAAATGGTAATGCTGCACAAAATTCACAGCAGCAATCACAAAATCTCAGTGGACCTGCAGTGTCCTCTAGCAGTGGTTCACATACTTTGCCATGGACAGGCAGATTGAGATCAAGAGAATCTCCTCAAAGCAATGCAGATAGTGGTACGCAGGTATCATGAAAAGGAAAAGAGAAGGTAGATCAGCCCATGTTTGATGTGAATGCAGGTCACTCTTATGTGGATGGTGAATCCAGTGGCTCAGAACAGAGCATTGATGATGAGTTGGGTATTCCTTCTGTTGTTACACCTGGAGTAAAGAAGACCAGGGATGTTTTGAGAGCACCTGGAAGTGAGCCTATTTTGTGCAGGTCTACCAGAGCTAGATATCCTGTGGATAGGCTGAAATATGATGGATTTACAGCCATTCACTATGCCTATATGGTCAAAGTGATACAGGAACCAGAACCCACTTCCTTTGAGCAAGCCATGGGAAAAGAAAAATGGGAGAAAGCCATGGATGAAGAAATGGATGCCTTGGAAGCAAATTCCACATGGGAATTGGTGCCTTTGCCTAAAGACAAGAATGCAATTGGCTGTAAGTGGTTTTATAAGGTGAAGCACAATGCAGATGGTTCTGTGAACAGGTACAAGGCAAGATTAGTTGTCAAGGGGTATGCACAGACATATGGCATTGATTATGAAGAAACATTCAGTCCGCTTGCAAGGATGGCATCTGTAAGAGCAGTCATTGCTATGGCTGCATCAAAGGGATGGTCTTTACATCAAATGGATGTAAATAATGCCTTCTTGCATGGTGATTATCAAGAAGAGGTCTTTATGGAGCAGCCACCAGGTTATGTTCATGCTGTTCATCCTGAGTTTGTTTGTAGGTTGAAGAAAGCCTTGTATGGCTTGAAGCAAGCACCTAGAGCATGGTTTGACAAGATAGGACAGTATCTTGTCACTATTGGATTTCAAATTTCCAAGGCAGATTTCTCACTTTATGTGAGAAAAATAGAGAAAGGTAGAGTGCTGCTTGTCATTTATGTTGATGATTTGATCATCACACGTGATAGTGATGAAGATATCCTTCATGTGAAAATGGTATTGAAGCAGAAGTTTGAGATGAAGGATTTGGGAGAGCTGCGTTACTTCTTGGGCATTGAGGTGATTAGATCACCAAGCAGGATACGACTCTTGCAGAGGCAGTATGGATTGGACATGCTATCCAAATATGGGATGACAGGCTATAACCCTATTTCAGTTCCTTTGGAGCAGAATGTGAAGCTGAGCGCAGATGCAGGTGAGCTTCTGGAAGACCCTACTATGTACAGATGCATAGTAGGAAGTTTGATTTATATGACTATTACCAGGCCAGATTTGAGCTATGCTATTTGATTGGTAAGTCAGTTTATGGAGGCTCCAAGCAAACTGCATTTGGATGCTGCTAGGCGTATACTCAGGTATGTGAAGTCCATATTGCAATATGGACTATTTTATGAGACTGGGGTTCAGATACAGTTGCATGGATACACTGATGCTGATTGGGCTTGTAGTATTTCTGATAGGCGATCTACTAGTGGATATGTGTTCTCTTTTGGGAGTGCTACAGTCACTTGGAGCAGCAAGAAACAGCCTACAGTTGCCTTGTCGAGCATAGAGGCTGAGTATAGGGGTGCAGCAATGGCTGCATGTGAGGTAGCTTGGTTGCATAAGCTACTTTATGATACGCATCAGTCTACAGATGGGCCAGTTGTCATTTATTGTGACAACATGAGCAGTATACACTTGGCAAATCACCCAGTCTATCATGCTAGAATAAAGCACATTGAGGTGCATTATCACTATGTGCAGGAGAAGGTTTTACTAGGTCTTATTGATCTAGTTTATGTGAGCACAGAGGATCAGGTAGCTAACATATTCACGAAGGCATTGGGCACAGAGAAGCTGTGCAAGTTCAGAGACCTGCTTGGTGTGCAAGAATTGGGATTGAGCTCGAGGGGGAGTGTTGAGATATCGAGCTCCACTCATGATATGCTAGGGTGACCGTTGTGCATTTATGTCACCGACTTGTTAGCTGCAGATGCGGTCGGTACACCACCCCCATGAATAATAGCTATCCTTATGTACTGTAGTTCGTGGCTCAGTTAGTATGCCACCTTAGTTAGCTGAGCTTGGTTTGAGACCCACATAATATAGGGTTCTTCTATTTGTTTGTACTAGAGTTCTTTTGTCTTTCACAACTAAGAAGAGAAATACTGTTTTTAGCCTCCACCTTTGTGTGTATTCCCCATTGTGTATGTGAGAAAACTGCAAGTGAGACTCCTTCCCTCTCTCCCACTATCTTCACACCCGTGACGCATTCTTGAGGTGGTTTCATCAAGAAAAAATGATTCCACAATCTCTAGAGAGATTGCGTAGCTTGGAGCAAGGCGATCAAGATGTGGAAGGTTATGTTCCAAATTCAATTTACTCTTGGAACGTGTGCATGTGGCTCAAAGCCCTGCTCTGTAGACGGTGTTGGCCATAGTGAATTGGATGCAGACAATGCTCGTGGCTGTCATGGCATAAGCAGTGCGAGTGGGGGACTCCTGCACGAGAGGATATCCAAGAGCCGCAAATCCATGATCAAGACCAAGAAGAAAATTTCAAAATCAAAGAATTCAGATGACATTGAGGAAGATTCGGATGCGACCAGTTTGGATGGAAGGTTTGAAGGTACAAGTTTGGAGGATTCTGACTCCGAAGCAGAGATGAAGTCCCAGAGAGCCTGTAAAGGGGGTAAGGGTGCATTAGTGGCTTCTGGAAAAGAATCCATACCTAAAGGCTTGAAGGGTATATGGTGCACCCACTGCCGCAATCTTGGTCACTCGGTAGTCGAGTGTGCTCTTAATGCGAATTGGTGTCCAATTTGCTTGACTAATACACACAACATGGTGGGATGCCACCACAATGGGCATGGCCAGAGAGCGGTTGGTCAATAGCAAGATGGGACTGCATCTTTTGTGCAAGAAGAGCCACAATAACAAGCGTTCTAGTCCCAGAAACAGAGGTTCCAATGAGGTAGAGGCGACGGTGGCCGTGGAGGTGGGGTCATCATCAAAATCAACCGAAAACCTATCTGTTTTACTTGGGCAAATGCCATTGGCGGAATGAACGCCTGGAGGCTTAGGAATGGGATCGGTAATGTGTGGAGTAGTAAAAGACATTCGAGAAAATGCCTAGCACTTCGATGGTACACATTGTTCATGATGATCTACTGGTGTGCTCGGAGATTAGCATAATCACCCATGCTGGTACCAAGCTGCGAGGACCGACTCCCAAGAACGGTGACAAGCTACTGGATTGGTCAGCTCAAGAACACGTTTGATGCCAAGTCTATGAGTTGGTGATGAAGGAGCCACCATTGATATCTCTGCCAGAGCCCGCAACGACGCTGAGTGAGGCACATAAGGTGCAGTTTGTGAAATGAGTTGTTCAATTAGAGGCAGAGACTCAAGCTAAGTTCAAGTTACACTTACCAAGAAATGGTCCAAAGGCGGTCGAAGCAACTCCCTTGTTGGTTGCTAACCAATCCAAGAGGCGAGCAAATTTTTTGCAAAAGGATCAAGGGTTGGAATGCATTTTGGAGGCTCCTATCCAAATTTCATTGGGCAGATTGCTTAATCTAGTTCCAAAATTCCACCGGTAATTGTTGCATTCCCTTTACACAAAGTATGAACCAAAAGAGGTGGAGCTATGTCAGGCTGATTCATGCCTAGTTCCAGCAGTTCCTTTGACCAACATGAGAATTCCAGTGATTTCCACTAAGGCACAAGGTTGGATTTTTGCTCAGGTGCTAGTAGATGGCGGTTTGGGGGTCAATATTGTCACTTTGAAGACCTGCCGAGAAATGGGATGGATGTCTTGGGAGCCAGTACCATTCTTAGTCTGCATGGCCATTGTTCTAGAGGTGGCATGCATATCATTCGTGGTGTCCTTTGTGGTGCTCAACATGGAAGCCGCAACACTAGAGTATAGTGTCCTTTTGGGTAGGCCTTGGTTGCGGCAAGCAAAAGTCAAGAAAAATTGGGAGCAGAACGTCATTTCAGTGCGGACAAGAAAGAAGAAAGTGCAGGTCACAATGGGAGTGGCGGCACCATTGGCGGATGCGGTCTGACCTATGTTGGCCAAGATGGTGAACATGGCAAACAGATTGGAGGATGAGGAGGAGGAAGCCTTTCTCAAGGCAAATGGAGAGTGTCTCCTATCTTCACCATCGATGTACAAGGCATTATGAACAATTACATGCTTCAAAGTTTCCCATTATAGGTAGGCCTCTCAATCAGGTAACGTTCTCTCTCCGATCTTCTCAACTGTGGTACATTCTTCTCTTCTCCTCTAGCATGAGGAGGTACATATTTCTTCATTTGCCTAGTACAAGGTATCCTTACATGTGGCAAACCGTGCTCAACATCTATGCTCTCATCTCCAGAACTCTCTTCCTGTATTTTCCTCTTTCCTCTGGTATCATATTTTCTACCAGGTAAGCAGCCATTCCAAGGGTTTATGCTTTCTATGCTTCTCCTTGGATTCCTGCAGACCCAACATACTCCTAGAAAAAAGTCCTTGTTGTGAATCAATGTCATGACGCACATGCTGCTCCTAATAATGTACACCCTCATATGCCTCCTCTACCATCACAGCCTTAGGCTTGTACCAAGGTTCATTCTCACTAAACCTATAATCTCTACTTACATACAGACCTGGTAGTAGGATCATCGCATTTGTAACCTTTTTTTTCCATCGAGTAGCCTAAGAAAACACACTTTATTGCCTTCGGTTCCATCTTCTTTCTCACTTCTCCAAGCACATGCACATAACATTGTTGGGATATCTCAAGGTGTATGCCTCAGGCACACCTTGGTTTCTATGTGTGAGTGCTAGAGGCACAGTTAGGTGCCCACAAGCACAATTAGGTGGTGGAGAGCCACATAGGATGATTGAGAGAATCTAGGAGCAGATTGAGGAGATGATTGTGGAGCTCTGAAGTCATCAGTGATGTCAGTGAGCATGTATGAGGTGCCTACTTAAGGACCTCACTCTTATTCATTCCATAATGCAAGTAATGCAAGTATTTTAAGTTTGTGTCCACTCTTTCCTTTCCTTTCAGTTTACCAACATGGTATCAGAGCCCTTTGATCCCCCTTGAGCCCATTTCTGCCACATCATCATCTTCTTCTTCATCTTCTTCTTCACCATCTCTCCCTCTTCTTCCCAAAGTTTGCTTAAGCTTGTTCTCCTCCGGTTCTCAGCCATTTCCCACGTCCTTCCTGTTGGAGATCCACCTCGAAGGGGCGAACCCTTGGCTGAGAGGAATTGAAGAAAGCCACGCCCGTTTCGTCGCCATTACACGTAAATCATCGACTGTTTCTTCTGTGTTTTCTCTGAGCACACTTCATCTTCCTCTAATTCCTTTCAGGGGGAGATAGTCCATACCTAGAGCTATCCTGTGCTGAAATCTGAGCAACAATGGTTGCTTATTCAAGCTGAAAACAGAGAAAAACCAGTCGACTTTGGAAAGGCAAGCTATGGAGTTCTGACGCGTTTTTTTGCCTCTTCCTCCCAGAGGATCTTCTGTGGTATAACAGCTCTCTTTTACCTTCAAAATCCCCTTTTCCTTTGCCTTGAAGAGTGAGCTACAAGCCCTCCAATTTCAGCTTTTTAGTTTTGACAGTTTTGGACAAGTTTTTGAAGATGATGCTACATAAAATGCTACTCTAGCATTTCTAGTTTTTTGAATCTTTCAATAACTTCAGTACAAGTGTGGCTTCAGTTTTGTTTTGAATTACTAGACCTGGTTTTGATTGGAAAGTATTCATTTTAGCCACTTCTATGAAGCATGTAAGAAGAAGCATCATTGATTGATTATTGGTCACTAGTCTTTGCTACATCAAGTGCTCATATTTTGGAAGTCTTTCAGTTATTTTTTGCCTTGTAAGAGAGATAGACACTGCCCAATATCTGGGTTAGACCCTCTCATGGCAACCCTATTGAATCTAGAGAAGTTCAATGGAAAGGGCTTCCACACATGGCAGATGAAGGTGAAATTTGCATTGATGAGGGAGAACTTATGGGGACTTGTCAAACCTACTCCTATCGCTTCTTCTACGGCCTCCAATGCTGGAGAATCCTCAACTCTGACACGACCGGCAAGGGATCCAGCTAGAGAAGAAAAAGCATATGGTATCATTGCTCTTGCTTCAGGAGATGATTATATTCACCATATCTCTGACTTGAAGTCTCCTTCAGAAGCTTGGCAGAAGCTTGACATGATTTTTGGTGCTAGCTCTCACATCTCTAAACTCTCACTTAAAATCTCTTTCTTTTAATTGAAGATGGCTAGTGGTACTACTTTAGTAGCTCATGTCAACTATATGTGGAGTCTTATGACTCAATTAGCTTCTATCAATTCTCCTATTACTCCAGATGATGCTATGGCAGTGTTACTTAAGAGTATGCCTGAAGATTATGATCACATAGTTACCACTTTGAAAAATCTTCCTAATCCAAATCTTGAAGGTATTATCTCTGCTCTCCAAGAAGAAGAAAGGCATATGGAGCTCAGGAAAGGCAATGACACTGTTTATGCTGTAAAAGTCCAGAAGGGCAAGTATACCCCTTGCAATCACTATGGAAAGACAAATCACCTTTCAAAGGACTGCATTAAAATTAATCCATGCAAGCATTGTGGCAAGAACAACCATAATGAGAAGTTTTGCAGAGCCAAAGCAAAGACAGAAAATGCAAATCTACTTTCAGTTAATGAGCCTCCACAAGATGAGGCATCCTTTGAAGATTATGCATTTTAAAACATCTCTATGTATGCTCCAGATCTCTCTTTTTATGTCAAGTTACTCAGCCTGGATAGTCCTCCAAAATGAATGAAAATAAACTATTGTGTTTTGTAAACACCTCTGGTCACCTTATGATGTAGGCCATGTGTATGTTTTGCTCCATGGTACCTCCTGCAGACATTGTGTGCATGTACATGCAGGGGAGATAACCATTGGAAAGTCTTTTTGTATCCCTTTTGTTTACCTTACACCCATGGGAACCCTTGCTAGCATGAGAACCTAGCCATAGATTTATCCTTGACCACCATGAGATGGCATGAGAAACTATGAGACTAGATGTATCCTTGACATAGCCTGAGGCATTCCCTTGAGGGGGGGTTTGTTGGGATATCTCAAGGTGTATGCCTCAAGCACACCTTGGTTTCTATGTGTGAGTGCTAGAGGCACAGTTAGGTGCCCACAAGCATAGTTAGGTGGTGGAGAGCCACATAGGATGATTGAGAGAATCTAGGAGCAGATTGAGGAGATGATTGTGGAGCTCTGAAGTCATCAGTGATGGCAGTGAGCATGTATGAGGTGCCTACTTAAGGATCTCACTCTTCTTCATTCCATAATGCAAGTAATGCAAGTATTCTGAGTTTGTGTCCACTCTTTCCTTTCCTTTCAGTTTACCAACAAACATACGTAGTCAAAAACCTTCATGTAGGTAAAGCTAGGCTTAATCCCATACAGCTTTTCACATAGGAATATCTCATGAATCATAGCTATGGGTGTCCTTTTCATGATGTGGACCACCGTATGCACAACCTATGCCCAATATGTCAATGGCATTCTCATTTCATTTATCATTGCTCATGCAACTTTTGCAATGACTTTATTCTTTCTTTCTGCAATTGGGTTTCGTTGTGGTGTATACCTACATGTGATCTGCCTCCTTATGTCTTGTTCTTTCAAGTATGCATCAAATTCTTGGGAAATATACTCTCCCCCTCCATTTGTGCATAGGCATTTTATGTAACATCCAAGCTCTTTCTCAACCATTTCCTTGTACTCCAAAAAATCTTAAACGCTTCACTTTTGTCTTTCAAAAAGTATACCCATATCATTCTATTGAAGTCATCTATAAAGTAATGTAATAGCATGAACCAGAGGGTGTTACATTCTCACACGATCCCCAAATGTCTGATTGTACTATTTCCAAAGGATATCGGCATACTCTCCTCCTCTTTAGAAATGGTAAATGCGACTGTTTGCCTAACATCCAACTCAAGTTTTCATATCAGGATATTTGCTCCAAAATTCTTTGATGGGGTTATTGGGATGTGGTATCTCATCAAAATCATACCCATCATTTGAACTTGGCATGGGTGTACGAATTGGATTATCTGGATCCTGATATTCAAAATCAAATACTGTCATTTTCTGTTGATGGAAGCACTAGAAGTGTCGGAGGTGATGACAACGCAGGGAGAGAATCGAGGGACATTGGGGAGAAATATGACAGAGTGATATCGGCAAAAGGGGGAGCAGAGGGGAGTGGGGGAAGAATTGGGCAAATGGTCTGAGAAGCTTGGTAATCCTCAAGGGTAGGATTAGAAAGGGAGGGGAAAAAGCTAGGTGTGAGGGGCTCGTAATTTTGTGACTGTTGGGTACGTTGAAAATGGTGAGAGACATGAGCAAAGAGACGATGGAGGGAATAGATGTTAGGATGGAGCTCGGGGAAGGTTAAGAGGGTGGTAGCAGCAAGGGGAAGTGAGCTTATGATGTTGGTAGAAAGAGTGGTTAGATATGGGAAGTTGGATGTGAGATAGGCCTTGTCATCTTCCGACACTTCTTTTTGCTGGTGCGATGGGATGATCAGCTGCATGGGTGGGATGCCGGTTATGTTGTGCCATGCAAATAATAGGGATGGCCATTGTAGCAATGGCAACAAACCTACAATAACCCTAAGGGGAGGACTACCCATGAGGCAGACATATGCAATGAAAGCATCCATCCTGAGTGTTATAAACCCGGCATGTGTAGACAGGCAGAAGATATTTTTCTCATTTTCAAACAAGTCTTGGCAAATTATGCGTAGGGTTTTAGTCCCGATGGAACGTTCCCAGTTGATTGTTGGATGAGAAGATATGATCTTGATTCCATTGGATAAGCACACGTGCATTTAGGTGATCTTCCACTTGTAGAGCAGCCACAATCTCTTGGTACACCACAGTTGTGCGTTGTAGTGGGGCGTCATTGGTGTTGTCTTCCAATGCCTCATTGTTGTGCACTAGCAATTGGAGTTCAAGCTTGGAGATGATTATTTTTTGGGAGTGCATCTCATTCATTTTTTCTTTGTACTGATGGTAGATGGTTGTGTATGCCTCCTTAAGCTTTTTCATTTGCAAGGTGACCTTTGCCTGTTGAGGAATGTCTTCAGTGGTATTGGACCATTGGTCCAAGACTTGGGCTTGTGAAGTGCTGGCCTCTTCAGTAGTAGCAACTTGGTCTTTTAAGATTTGGCATTCCCTTGTAAGCTCATCAATGCTAAAGGCACGTACTGCCAAAGATTGTTTCATGTCTTCAAGCTTGTCTTTGCAATCCTGAAGCTCTTCTTCTTTGTGAATGAGAGTGAGTCGAGCTTGTGCCACTACCTCCGTCTCAAGGGGGTCACTATGTATAAACCCTCTATATCATGTGCGTTCAAGGCCTATTTCTAAAATACCTTATCTGTAAATTTTTCATTAATAAAATGTACCCCTTTTCTATACAAATCTGTAAATTTTTTTCAGAACTATTTTAAATAGTCCCTTATGTATATTTATTTCTGTAAATTTTAGAAATAAAAAATATCCTTCTGTTGAACTCACGTGATATAGTTACATATGATGAGTGACCCCCCCAAGACCTCCGTCTATTGCGCATGTGTAGATGTCAAGGAGTTATAGTAGGTCTGTAGGATTGCTATTGCTTCTACTACCACAGTCAGCTATGTTTGACTTTGGTGGAGGTTGGAGGTCACATCCCTTACTGCCTTCTCTTGAGCTTGGAGAGCCTGGTTCATGCACACTTCTTCTACCTCCTCATCTATATGTGCCCGAAGTGCCTTGACCTCTATGGTGATTGCCTGGAATTGGTCTTTGATTTCTGATGCAATCTACCTTTCCAATTCTCTTGCATATTCTTCCTTGGCCAAGCTAGTGAATAGTTCTGACATTTGGATCATTTGGCTAGCTTGATGTTGGAGAATGACAGACGGTGATGAGGTCTGGTGATATTGTTGATACAAGTGGTGCCCATGTAGCCATCCTGATGATTCTGTAGTACTTGAGGGAGGTCGTTCCAATGGCATTTTAGTCCCTTGTGTACAATAGTCATTATGCTGATCTGGCACTAGCAACCCTTATGGTTCATCGACTAGCATGGCGTCGATAGGCAGTTTGAGTGCTGATGTAGTCTCAGGATCTGGTTCTGATCCGAGTTGGGTGCCAATCTTGTCTCGGGTTGGTGCTATTGGTGGAGACTTATTGGTTGCAGTTGTGCACCGAGCTATAGCATCTCGTGGGGTAATTTCGCAATCCCGACCTCTAGAATAGGTACTTCTGCTAAGGCATCTGCACTTATCAATGTGATAGTTGGAGAAGTTGGTGATGGCTCCCATACTAGTGAGAAGGGTATGTCCAACTCCTCAATTGGTTTTGGTGATTAGGGCAGAGTCATTTCTCTTTCTTGTAGTTCTTTTTTGATGATTATAGCCAATAAGTGTGGAATTTTACATTTTTGGCCTGAAGAACCATCGAGTTTCTTGGTAAAGAAACTCAAAGGCTTGGTCACACTCTTCGGTCCATAAGAACTCCACTAATAATTTGTAAAGTGGTCTAGCTATCATGGCATACTGCAATATAAATCTTCTATAATAGCCGGCATGTCCCATAAAGACCTGTACACCTTTGGAATTTGTAGGAGGAGGCAATTCCATGATGATGTTGATATTGTCCATGTCAGTTGCAATGCCATGTTGAGAGACGATGTGTCCGAAAACAACTCCGTGGGTGACCATGAACTGGCACTTTGTTGGATCTAGGGAGATGCCATACTCCTTGCATTCGATTAGTACTTCTTCCAAACATTTGAAGTGATCCTGTTTGTTTGAATGGATGCACAAATCATCCAAGAACACCTGTAAAAACTTATTCAAAAATGACTTGAAAGTTGTGAACATGACGCGCTGGAATGTGGTCGGGGCATTACAAAGGCCGAATGGCATGACTCTATATGCAAAAATACCCCATTCTATAGCAAATGCTGTTTTTGATTGGTCTTGAGGAGCAATTTGTACTTGGTTATAGCCACTGAAGCCATCCAAGAAGCTATATATTTCGGATCCTGCCACCTTTTCCAACACTGTTTCTGTTAAGGGTAGGGATAGTGATCCCTAATTGTGGCGGCATTCACATTTTTTAAGTTTACGCATATTCTGAGCTTCTTGTTGCATTTAGGTACAATGACAATGGGTGAAACCCAATCAGTGTGCTCTATCTCGTAGATGAATCTGGCATCTAGGAGTTTTTCCAGCTCGTCATAAACCATGGTGCCATATTTAGGATTTGTGCAATAAGGTCCACATACCTTAGGGTGAGCAAGGGTGAGCACCTTCGCTTACAGGTATTGTGTGTACTGCCACTTGTGGTGAAATTCCTTTCATCTCTTTGTATGACCATGCTAGGCAGTCACGATATTCCATTAGTTCTTTGAGTTTGGTTTCATCTTCTTGACGAAGCTGTTTCCCAATGAAAACCAATTTTTCTTCCTCCCCTTCAAGGGCAAGGTTTATTGTGCATGTTTTTGTCGGTCCCTCATAGATTGGAGTTTCTCCAATGCTATCAGTTTCTTATACTTTAGAGACTCTGAGTGGTCTTGGCATTGCTATTGGCACACTGCCACTTGTATAATTCTTGAAGTATTCTGGCACTTCTTGAAGATTGGCCTCTGATGGGGTTGAACTAGCCTAACATGTGTCATGTGTACTGGGTGGCATAGTTGCATTTATTAATTTGTTAGGCTCTTCTTTTCTTTCTTTTTCTAAAGTCGCTTGATCGAGCTTCATCTGCACATGTGGCTTATATTTCCAAAACTTCTTACGTTGGGAACTGTGGGGTAACTTTTCCACTGGTAAGGTGTTTCCAAGTAAGGGTTCATGTGCGGCACATACTCCTTCAAGTCCCTCAGGGGACCATTCAAGAGGCGATGGTTCTAATTTTGAGGGAGCTAACTTTGCAAGGTACAATTTGACAATCCTTGTTTGGACTCGTTTGAATTCATTGTAGTGCTCGGCCTTGGCTTTTCTATGATTTCCTCCTTCAAATTTCTCGCAGGATCTTCTACTGTTATTTAACTGCCGAGGTTCAAATTTTGGGAGCTCGACTGCCATTAGAGCTTGCAGAATGGCTAGGTCATTATCAAAGATTTGATCTTCACTTTCAACATTCGCAACCTCTGTTTCAAGGTCCCAAGGAAAATCTGAGTCATCATTGGTATTGGTACCTTCTTCAGGTTCATTATCCCATTCGAGGTCAGCCATAAGAAATGGCATCTCTAGATCGATTGGTTCTTCATGTGTCAGTGGAGGATCAACTTGTAGTGCATTAGCATCTATCTGTGAGAAGATGGGGTCTAATGAATGGCAGTTGTCGATGGTTGCCAATGTTTATATCCAGTTATTGACATCGCTTTGTGAGTCACTTGCTATGGCATGTTGTTGCAAGGGAGTTGATTTGCTTGAGATTGTTGTCTTGGAAGATGTGTCATCCAATGCTCTAGGCACAATTGGTTTAATAGCTCCTGTCCCCACATTCACCTTGACTGCAATGTCTCAATTCTGGATTGTTAGTCTATCAGTTCCCCAGTCATGGAGGACTGATGCTTCTCGTAACCAAGGACCTCCCAGCAAGATTTGATAGGATTTTTTGGGGAGATCTAAGATCGTGAATTGAAGGGAAAAGCGGACCTCTACGATCTTTGAGGACATGCCATTCACTATTCCCAAGGGTTTAGCTCGTGAATCATCAACAAGGTGTATGTTGAAATTAGCTTTTTGCATTGGTGGGAGACCCCATTCTTCGTAGAGCTCCTTTGATAGGACATTGACACCTGCTCCACCATCCATTATGGCTTGGACTTCATTATATGCCTTGTCGATCAAAGGCATAGTAATGTTGCATATGTCATCTCTCTCACCCATCCGCACAGGGATATCTTCAATGTCGTTCATCGGTGGAGGGGGATTTGTGAGTTCAATACATCCTTTGAAACTCTCCCAGAGATTGGGACAATTTTGTAAGAGGATTCCGATGGGAATTGACACAGGGCAACTCAGGATACTAGAGAGTGTGGCTCGTTCAAGTTGATGTGGTGGTATATTCTGTTGTGGAGTCTGTTGTTGGAACAAAGGCTCGAGTACAGTATCAATACTTTATGGGGCCAAGTCATGGGTTGGGTCTTGAGCTTGTTTCTCACCCTCAAATTGAGCTTGTTCATTTTGGACCCATTGTTGAAGTACCTGAAAACGAGCCTTCTCCACCTCTGCATTCGGGTATGGAGATTCTTTTATTTGAGGCTCGAGAGTTGATGTGGATGAGCTCGGCTCCTCATTGCTTGGCGGAGGTGGAGTTGTGCTTTCTTTTTTAGAAGTCACTTTGGTTGGATTGGAATGTTATTGTCCTTAGTGGCCTCTTTCTGTTGGTGTGTAATTACATTGACAGGTTGTGACTTTACACTTGCTGGACCCAGAATTTGATGGTCCACCCCAATGATGTCGATTGGGACGTCAAGCTTAACCTCTGTTTGTTCTAGGATCTTATTTTCATGGGACAATCCATACAGGCATGTCCTATGCCACAATCTCTGTAGAGTGGTTGGAAAGTATCTGGGCTACCACGATGAGGGCACTCTACAATCCGATGATTTTCTCCACAACCGTAACACTTGATTGGTGCTCCAAATGTGTTGGGTCATACTTGATTGGCATAAACTGGTATTAGACCCTTTGCACCTTCTACATAGTACAATGGGTACTTTGCTTCATACTCAAATAGTAAGTCTACTTCCTCAGCTTGTAATTGATGTATGGGAACTGCCTGAGGAGCTAGATTTAGTGCTCTTGGATTCGGATTCCTGAGTAGTTGTGGGACTTGTGTCCGAACGGGAACAGGATTTAGCCTCAGAGCTGGGGGCGCTTGTGCAAGTGCCGGTTGCCTGTATATTGGCATGGGTGTTGCTTGGTATTGTGGAGGTTGAGGCAGATTGTTGCACATATTGAAGATGCAACTCTTCTCATCATGGTCGCCGACGATGCAGATATGGCACCACAACCGTGGCGGTGGATTTGCTTGTGCAGTGATCCTTGCTCTTAGGACTGGGCACTCATTTGCTATATGATTTGCCATGCAGTGTGGACACTAGACATTTTCTCGCCGTGGATATGCTTGATTTGGCGGCTGAGACAAGTGGAGTTTTTGATCCATGGCCTGCATCATGTCTTCTTTCAGCTTCATGGTCATGGCCTATAGGTGATCTTCATTGGATGTTTTGGCAGTGTCCTTTGATTTACCCTTTTTTGAGCACTTATCTTGTGTATTTGATCTGCCGTCATCACTGCTAGTGTCTGAGTCTGTCATGCCATCCTCGATGTCAATGGCTGCCGCGCATGAGCAGCACTGAATGTTTCATAGCTGCTTATCTTTTTCATATCCTTTTGGATTTTCTTTCTTAGACCTGCTATGAACCATGCCGTGAGGTACTTTGCATATGGGCGTGGGTCACATTTGGCGATCAATCTCTTCATCTTTCCTAGATATGTGCATACATCTTCTCTCCGGCCTTGTTCGATCTTGCTGAGTTGGAGAGTGGGATCATCTTGTAGCCTCTCCGTTTGAAAGCGTCGTTTGAATTCGGTTTGAAGTAGGTCCCATGTGGCACGTTCTTCCATGAGAAGGTCTAGGTACCATTCTGACGCTTCATCAGTTAAGGCCATTGGAAACCAAGCCACCTTGGTTTCATGGGATTGATCGTCACCTGCTCGACAATGCGGCATCGAAATGCTAGAGGAAGCGGGCTGGGTCTCCCCTACCATTATATTTGGGAAGTTCTAGTTTTCCAAGGGTCGTCGGCCTTGATTGTTGTTATTTCTTCGATGGAAGAAGTTGTCAGCCTCTGCATCAAGCTCGATATCCCCATCATGGTCATGATGACGTCCAGCCATGTTGGGGCGTGGAGGAGTTAAAGGGAGTGGTTGAATCTCAGGGGGGGATTTGGGGTAGAGGATTGGCAGGGGCGGTTGTTGCAGCGGAGTTATATGTGGATGTGGCAAGCGTTGGAGTCAAAGGCATTGGTCGAAATGTAGCTGCATGCAGATTGTGCATGATTTGCCAAGAGTGTTGCTGTCCCAAGTGAAGGTGTGGATGTAGCTTTGTTAGGAGAGATAGAGTGGTGTTAGTTTGTGTAGGGACCATCATGTTAATATGTGCCTAAGATTGTCCTATGTGTGTAGGGAAATGTGCCGGTGCAGACGGATCGTTAATCAAAGGTCACGGCGTGAAGATTCGATCGAATTTGTGCAAAACGAGGCCCACATGGGGGTGCGAATGAATGAGTGCTAGGGATGCCAAAATGGTGTGAAATGGGTTGGAAGAATACCCCATAGCGTGATGTTTTTGTGTGTGAAATCTGGGTTCAAACGAGGTTCAGTTTGGGTCCCAAACGGGATGAGTTTCGAGGGGTTAAAGTAGGGGTAAAATTGGGGTTTGGAGGGTCCTAATGGTGGTGTGAATGGACTTTAAGTCCAACCGAGGGGTTGAAACCAAGTTGATCTAGTTAGATAAACTAACCTATTTGAATAGTTAGATGCCTAATCAGTTAGGCTACCCTAACCTAGTTAGGGTTAAACTGACCATAGTTAGTTCAACTAACCGAGTTAGTGGAACTAACTAACAGTTAAGCTAACCTAGCCAAGGTTAAAACTAACCGAACTAAGGTCAAAATTAACCTAGCCTAGGTTTCTTCTAACTAACCTAGCTTGTCCTAATCTAACTGAGTTAGACTAACTAGCCTAGGTTAACGAACCTAACCTAACTATAGTTAAAACTAACCTAAGGTTAAACTAACCTAACGTAGGTTAATACTAACCTAACCTAGTTATCCTAACCTAACCTAACTACAATTAATACTAACCTAACTAAGGTTAAAGCTAACCTTAGGGTTAGCTTTAGGTTCGATTTTTTTTTTTTTTTTGGGACTGTGGGGTAGGGTGTCACTCGCGGCGGCATGGGGGGGTGGGGGGGTTTTGCACAGGGGGGAAGGGCGAGGGGGAGAGGAGAGGGGGGGCAGGGGGTGATGGGAGAGAGGGCGGGGGATGGAGAAGAAGAAGAAGAAGAAGAATGTATTACCATCCTCTGGGGGCCGAAATACCGACCCATGGGACCCATGAAAGTCACGATACAAGTGTCTCCTTCCTTTTATGGAAGGGGGGGAGAACAATTATTTTGAAATAAATTGAGTAATACAACATTCACGATATTCAAGAACCTTGGCAATATAGTTACCCAGAGTGGCTATATGGCTATGTGAGAGCAAGCTTGCTAGGGTGTCGTGTTCCTCTGTAATATTGTTAAAGTCCCTCCTTACGCAGGCATACCGTGTGCATGTAAGGAGGACATGTGCTTCTGTCTCTACTTGTTCTTGGTCACACAGCTTGCAAAATCTTTGTTCCCTTGAGACATCTCCCCAAGCACCTTTCTCTATCTCCAGAGTGTGTGATCAGTGCAATGCTTCTCCTTGCATTTGCAGGTATGGGCATAGTTATGTATTTTTGTGCATTTTCTTCCTCCTTGGAGTAGGTGTCCCAATAAATGGGATTGACATGCGTACAATAATACTCATACTTAGCCCTTTTTTCAGCTGATTGCCATTTTTGCTGCAATATTCCCAACAAAGCTTTATGAAATGCCTTCTCATCCATTTCCCTGGATGACATCTCCAGGTAGGATGTTACTCTCCATCTTTGGAACCATCTCTGAATGTCTTGCCACCAACCAGATGATAGCGTCTTGCTTTTGTTTGTCTTTTGAGGCCTTTTACTTGCTTCCCATGCTTTCATTGGTAATCTCTGCGACCCCATGGACTTGACCTTCTTTATGTGTTTGAAAACCCTTCGTAGTGCTCTCAGTTCAATGGGCTTGTGCCAATCTCAATAAGCATGATTGAGTATGGTGTAGTAATTTTAACTCCCAGATGCCGTCTTAAAAATGATTTCTGTATTTTTTCAATATCATTCCATTTTGATGCTGAGATGGTACCTCCCCATACTTCTACTGCATATAGGACTGTTTGATGGAGAGGAGGGTGAGAGGAGAGGGGGACGGGGGGTAAGAGGTGCGGGGTGGGGGAGAGGGGGTGCGGGGCAGGGCGGAGAGGGGGTGTGGGGGTGGGTTGAGAGGGGGTGCGGGGGCGGGGGAGGCAACGCTGTGCGCGAGCGCCCGACTGGCAGTGGCACCGTGGGTGGGGGCGTTGCAAGCGTGGATGGGCGGTGACACCACGAGCACGGGCTAGCGGTGGTGCCACGAGCGGGGGCGTTGTAAGTGTGGGATGGGCGGTAGCATCGTGGGCACGCGCTGGCGGTGGCATCGTGGGCGAGGGTGCTGCGAGCGCGGGCTGGCGGTGGCATCGTGGGTGGGGTAGGGCGGCTCTGTGGGGCACTACCGTGGGGTAGCGCGGGGGGGTTATAGAGAGGGGGTGGGGGAGAGAAAGAGAGAGAGAGTAGAGAGAGAGAAAGGTAGAGAGAGGGAGGAGTGGTAGAGAGAGGGGGGAGTGGTAGAGAGAAGGGGGGTAAGGGGGAGAGAGAGAGGAGGTGGGGGAGAGAAAGAGAGAGAGAGTAGAGAGAGAGAAAGGTAAAGAGAGATAAGGAGAGTTAGAGAGAGTGAGAGAGAGAAAAATAGAGAGAGAGGGAAAGAGAGGGGGAGGGAAAGAGAGAGACAGAGAGAGAAAGGAAGAGGAATAGAGAGTGGGGGGGGGGAAATGGTAGAGAGAGGGGGGGGTAAGGGGGAGAGAGAGAGGGGGTGGGGAAGAGAATGAGAGAGAGAGAGAGAGGAAGATGGTAGAGAGAGGGGGGGTAAGGGGTAGAGAGAGAGAAAGAGAGAGAGATAGAGAGAGACAAAAAGAGAGAGAGTGAAAGGGGGAGGTCGTGGGGGTGGTGGAAATGGAGGGGGGAGGGGGAGGGGGTGGAGGAAATGGAGGGGGAGGGGGAGGTGGAGATGGAGGGGGATGGGGGAGGGGGAGGTGGAGATAGAGGGGGAGGAGGGAGGGGGAGGTGGAGATGGAGGAGGGAGGGGGGGGTGGAGATGGAGGGGGAGGGGGGAGGTGGAGATGGAGGGGGGAGGGGGAGGTGGAGATGGAGGGGGAGGGGGGAGGGGGAGGTGGAGATGGAGGGGGGAGGGGGGACGGGGAGGTGGAGATGGAGGGGGAGGGGGAGGTGGAGATGGAGGGGGAGGGGGGGAGGGGGAGGTGGAGATGGAGGGGGGAGGAAGAGGTGGAGATGGAGGGGGAGGTGGAAATGGAGGGGGGAGGGGGAGGTGGAGATGGAGGGGGGAGGGGGAGGTGGAGATGGAGGGGGAGGGGGGAGGGGGAGGTGGAGATGGAGGGGGGAGGGGGGACGGGGAGGTGGAGATGGAGGGGGGAGGCGGAGGGGGTGGTGAAAATGGAGGGGGGAGGGGGAGGTGGAAATGGAGGGGGGAGGGGGGAGGGGGAGGTGGAAATGGAGGGGGAAGGGGGAGGGGTGGTGGAGATGGGAGGGGGAAAAAAAGAGAGCGAAAAAACTTGACAGATGGAAATCAAAAAGGAAGGAGAACTGGTCACCTGAACGCTCTCCAAGTCTTTCTCGATGTAACGGGATTGTTGTGGAACAATGGATGGTGGGTGGATGGCTAGGTGATCGCTGCAAGATGGGTTCGAAGTCACTTACAATGTGAGGATGGGAGTAAGGTGGTGGTCGATGGAGAGGGAGGAGTGTCTTGCATGGGGCTCGGAATGAAGAAGAGAATGGAGGTAAAAAGTGAAAGATGAAGAATGAGGTGGTGGATTTGGTTTTTAGAGGATTTGATTTTAGGTTTAGGGTTTAGGTTAAGGGTTAACCCTAAACACTTCCTGAGCCATAACTCTTTATGGATAGCTCGGTTTGCTTTTCTGAAAAAAGGTAACATGATCAAAATTGCAAGCTCTACGCATTCATGCCACTACCTAGCCTGATTGTACATCATGTGGCTTCTATTTAAGAAATAAAGAAAATTTCTTAAGGTAGTAACCCAAGGTTGATGCTTGGGGTTGATATGTTTGGCTAGAAATGGAAAAAAAAAATTTACTCTCCTTGCCCTTGAGTGTTATGTTCGCGAAAGTTCGAAGTAGTTTGTTGTTTTACACATACCTACATATGTTTACTCGCTACTTGAGACGCTAGTCTCCTCGGCAGCAGCACCAAATGTTGGCTCTTTCCTACTGCTTTCGTAGGAAGAGCTGGGTATTCTATGTTTGCAGGCTTCCAAGGCTTTTTGTCACCTATAGATATATTGGGATTGTCGGTTGTAGTATATGTGTAGATTAGGATCTCGAGTCGTGTTCTGGTGAGAGACGTAGGCTTAAGTGTGGTAAGCAAACAAAGTGCATGCATATGTAAAAGGAACGTAAATCATTTTTGTGGAGATAATGAAGGCTTTCGCCTTCATTGGGGGTTGTAGGGTTTAGGAGGAGTTTAAGGGTTAGAAGGAGGTTCCAAGGTTAGAAGGAGATTCTAGAGTTCAGAAGGAGGTTCCAGGGTTCAGAAGGAGGTTCTGTTGGAAGCTGAAAGGAAAGCAAAGAGTGGACACAAACTCAGAATACTTGCATTACTTGCATTATGGAATAAAGAAGAGTGAGGTCCTTAAGTAGGCACCTCATACATGCTCACTGACATCACTGATGACTTCAGAGCTCCACAATCATCTCCTCAATCTGCTCCTAGATTCTCTCAATCATCCTATGTGGCTCTCCACCACCTAAATGTGCTTGTGGGCACCTAACTGTGCCTCTAGCACTCACACATAGAAACATAAGGTGTGCCTGAGGCATACACCTTGAGATATCCCATCAAACCCCCCCTCAAGGGAATGCCTCAGGCTATGTCAAGGATACATCTAGTCTCATAGTTTCTCATGCCATCTCATGGTGGTCAGGGATTAATCTATGGCTAGGTTCTCATGCTAGCAAGGGTTCCCTTGGGTGTAAGGTAAACAAAAAGGGATACAAAAAGACCTTCCAATGGTTATCTCCCCTGCATGTACATGCACACAATGTCTGCAAGAGGTACCATGGAGCAAAACATACACATGGCCTACATCATAAGGTGACCAGAGGTGTTTACAAAACACACAAAACACAATAGTTTATTTTCATTCATTTTGGAGGACTATCCAGGCTGAGTACCTTGACATAAAAAGAGAGATTTGGAGCATACATAGAGATGTTTTAAAATGCATAATCTTCAAAGGATGCCTCATCTTGCGGAGGCTCATTAACTGAAAGTAGATTTGCATTTTCTTTCTTTGCTTTGGCTCTACAAAACTTCTCATTATGGTTGTTCTTGCCATAGTGCTTGCATGGATTAATTTTAATGCAGTCCTTTGAAAGGTGATTTGTCTTTCCACAGTGATTACAAGCGGTATACTTGCCCTTCTGGACTTTTACAGCATAAACAGTGTCATTGCCTTTCCTGAGCTCCATTTGCCTTTCTTCTTCTTGGAGGGCAGAGATAATACCTTCAAGATTCGGATTAGGAAGATTTTTCAAAGTGGTAACTATGTGATCATAGTCTTCAGGCATACTCTTAAGTAACACTGCCATAGCATCATCTGGAGTAATAGGAGAATTGATAGAAGCTAATTGAGTCATAAGACTCCACATATAGTTGACATGAGCTGCTAAAGTAGTACCACTAGCCATCTTCAATTCAAAGAAAGAGATTTTAAGTGATAGTTTAGAGATGTGAGAGCTAGCACCAAAAATCATGTCAAGCTTCTATCAAGCTTGTGAAGAAGACTCCAAGTCAGAGATATGGTGAATATAATCATCTCCTAAAGCGAGAGCAATGATACCATATGCTTTTTCTTTTCTAGCTGGATCCCTTGCCGGTCGTGTCGGAGTTGAGGATTCTCCAGCATTGGAGGCCGTAGAAGAAGCGGTAGGAGTAGGTTTGACAAGTCCCCATAAGTTCTCCCTCATCAATGCAAATTTCACCTTCATCTGCCATGTGTGGAAGCCCTTTCCATTGAACTTCTCTAGAGTCAATAGGGTAGCCATGAGAGGGTCTAACCTAGATATTGGGCAGTGTCTATCTCTCTTACAAGGCAAAAAAATAACTGAAAGACTTCCAAAATATGAGCACTTGATGTAGCAAAGACTAGTGACCAATATTCAAACAATGATGCTTCTTCTTACATGCTTCATAGAAGTGGCTAAAATGAATACTTTGCAATCAAAACCAGGTCTAGAAATTCAAAACAAAACTGAAGCCACACTTGTACTAAAGTTATTGAAAGTTTCAAAAAACCAGAAATGCTAGAGTAGCATTTTATGTAGCATCATCTTCAAAAACTTGTCCAAAACTATCAAAACTAAAAGGCTGAACTTGGAGGGCTTGTAGGTCACTCTTCAAAGAAAAGGAAAAGGGGATTTTTAAGGCAAAAGAGAGCTATTATACCACAGAAGATCCTCTGGGAAGAAGAGGCACAAAAAGGCATCAGAACTCCATAGCTTGCCTTTCCAATTTCGACTGGTTTTTCTCTATTTTCACTTGAATAAGCAACCATTACTGCTCAGATTTCAGCACAGGATAGCCCAAGGCATGGAGAATCTAACTCTGAAAGGAATTAGAGGAAGATGAAGTGTGCTGAGAGAAAACGCAGAAGGAAGAGTCGACGGAAATCGTGTAATGGCGATGAAACGGGCGTGGTTTTCTTTGATTCCTCTCAGCCAAGGGTTTGCCCCTTCAAGGTGGATCTCCAACAGGAAGGACATGGGAAATGGCTGAGAACCAGAGGAGAACAAGCTTAAGCAAACTTTGGGAAGAAGAGGGAGAGATGGTGAAGAAGAAGATGAAGAAGAAGATGATGATGTGGCAGAAATGGGCTCAAGGGGGATCAAAGGGCTCTGATACCATGTTGGAAAGCTGAAAGGAAAGCAAAGAGTGGACACAAACTCAGAATACTTGCATTACTTGCATTATAGAATGAAGAAGAGTGAGGTCCTTAAGTAGGCACCTCATACATGCTCACTGACATCACTGATGACTTCAGAGCTCCACAATCATCTCCTCAATCTACTCCTAGATTCTCTCAATCATCCTATGTGGCTCTCCACCACCTAACTGTGCTTGTGGGCACCTAACTGTGCCTCTAGCACTCACACATAGAAACATAAGGTGTGCCTGAGGCATACAGCTTGAGATATCCCATCAGGTTCCAAGGTTCAGAAGGAGGTTCTAAGGTCAGGGTAGAGTACATGGTGGAGAACTCGTCTCCCTCATAGATCATGGAGTTTTAAGGGTTGAGGAACAAAGGGTTTAGGGGAGCATAGGAGTGGGAGAGGAAGAAGGTGTAAGAACATGGGGGAAAGAAGAGAGAGGAGGGAGGAGTAGGAGGGAGGAGGAGAGGGAGAGGATGGGTTGCAAGGTTGGAGGAGAGGGGAGAAGGAGTTGCAAGGTTAGGACATGCTTTTGGACGTGCAGTGCAAGGAAGCATGGACACTTGAGACAAATGCTTGGAATACCAAAGTAGACTCAACACAATGCCCCGAAGAGTGTGGGTTTCATTCCATTATGGGGTATTTATACAAGTTGGAGAGCTTCTCTCTCTGCACAAAGTTGTATCACAAAGTTGTAACACATTCTCTTTCTACATGTAGAAGTTGTAACACAAAGTTGTTACACAAAGTTGTAACACAAAGTTGTATCACAAGTTGGAACACAAAGTTGTAACACAAAATTGTATCTAGAAGTTGTAACACAAAGTTGTATCACAAATTTGTAGTATCACATTTCCTTTCTACATAAGTTCATGTTGGCACATAGTCAACACTCCTTACAGGAGCAATCTCCTCCCAAATCTCCTCCAGAGTGAGTGCAACTGCGTGCAAACCTCTATGTGAAGTCCCTCCACAATGACGGCAAGGAGTGGATGACATAAGTGCTCAATTGCTCGATCACGAATTCCTTGCGTGATGGTAAAAATGTGCATCATGATCGCGAATGTGTAGCATCATAAATGGGCACATATGCTAATTGAAACAACAGACAAATGATACGCGTAGCATCCACGAGAATGGAATTATACATATATGCAAGAGAATGACAAGACATTGAAGAACACTACATTCTAGAGCAATAGCTTGCACAACATATGTGTACATAATGACATTAGAATGCTAGTAATAGCATGTGTACAGAACCGTCTGACAGTTAGAGAAGCAGCCGTTGAAGACCCCAACCGCTTGGAGATCCGAACCATCAAGCCTTGCAGCTAACCTACCCTCGCACACCCTTCTAGGTCACTACTTCTAATAACCCGCATGGTTATACAATAATAGGGCAACTCGACACATGCATGGGTCACGCTCAACAGTCACTTAGCTCGACAAGAAGAGCCATGCATAACCCAACAAACAACACCATCTCACAATGACAGCAAGGAGCGGATGACATGAGTGCTCAATTGCTCGATCACGAATTCCTTGCGTGATGGTAAGAATGCACATCGTGATCACCAATGTGTAGAGTCATAAATGTGCACATATGCTACTTGAAACAACAGACAAATGATACATGTAGCATCCATGAGAATGGAATACAAATATGCAAGAGAATGACAAGACGTTGAAGAACAATGTATTTTGGAGCAATAGCTTGCATAACATATGTGTACATAATGACATCAGAATGCTAGTAATAGCATGCGTATAGAACTTTCTGACGGTTAAAGAAGCAACCATTGAAGACCCAAATTGCTTGGAGATCCAAACCATCAACCCTTGTAGCTAACCTACCCTCACACACCCCTCTAGGTCACTGCTACTAATAACCCACATGGTTATGCAATAATAGGGCAAGTCGACACATGCATGGGTCATGCTCGACAGGTAGTTGGGCACTTAGCTCGATAAGAAGACCCATGCATAACCCAACAAACAACACCATCTGTTCAACTTGACATGTGCTTGTAATGACAGGTCGTGAAGCAACCCTAGCTTGACATGCACTTGTCACTTGACATGCCATGCAGTAGCCCTATCTTGACATGCATAGTTGTTCTAGACAACTTTCCTACCAACATTCGTTAGCGTCAAATTAGTGAAGGTTGGATTAGCAAGTTGGATCCACAACCTGATTGGCACCGTCCTAAGCTCTTTGATGTAATATTCTTAAAGGAGTACTTACGGGCACCTCCATGTCTCAGAACCCATCGCAAGTTCTATGCAGTTCCACGGCGTAAAAAATGGGAAGCCAACATACACACTTTGGCTGAAGATCACATCACTGATTGGCCAATGATCGAACCCTACTTTGGTGTACAATGGAATATCCAAGGCACCATGGTTCGAGCACTTCAGCAGCATGAACAAATAATGCGTGGCAACATTGATTGCTTCCTTTGCCAAAGTGCCATATTCTGTAAAACATTGGAATTCATTCTGGAGGTCCCATGTTACCTTGATTCCCATTTGCCTCCACTTAGCTTTAATCCCAATGAAAGGATTGATGCTCAAATTACAAGCCGGCTCTATCAAAGAGTGATCTTCTTAGAGGCATGCCACATATCTCTGTTTGAGCAAATGGTGGATACAGGCTACTTGGAAACTGTGCAAAAATTGTATGGTGCTAAGGCTTTATACCAGGATCGACTGGCATGACACAAGTTCCACAGCCATTGGACTAAAAACATGGCAACCTAGGTACGTGATCGCAATAGGGAGGATGGGTAATAAAATGGATCCGGGAATATGTTGACTCTGTGCCAACATGAACTTCTGTAGAAAGGGAATGTGATACAACTTTTGTGATACAACTTTGTGTTACAACTTCTAGATACAACTTTGTGTTACAACTTTGTGTTACAACTTTGTGATACAAATTTGTGTTACAACTTTGTGTAACAACTTTGTGTTACAACTTCTACATGTAGAAAGAGAATGTGTTACAACTTTGTGATCTCAGGGGGGTCACTATGAATAAACCCTCTATATCATGTGCGTTCAAAGCCTATTTCTTAAATCCCTTATCTGTAAATTTTTCATTAATAAAATTTACCCCTTTTCTATACAAATCTGTAAATTT
Source organism: Dipteris shenzhenensis (assembly GCF_047967505.1). Lineage (NCBI taxonomy): Eukaryota > Viridiplantae > Streptophyta > Polypodiopsida > Gleicheniales > Dipteridaceae > Dipteris > Dipteris shenzhenensis. The sequence continues at coordinate 1,084,165 of NW_028239847.1, read as the reverse complement.
TTCCAAAAGTATTTTAAATAGTCCCTTATGTATATTTATTTTTGTAAATTTTAGATATAAAAAATATCCTTCTGTTGAACTCACGTGATAGGGTTACATATGATGAGTGACCCCCCCGAGTTTGTGATACAACTTTGTGCAGAGAGAGAAGCTCTCCAACTTGTATAAATACCCCATAATGGAATGAAGCCCACACTCTTTGGGCATCGTGTTGAGTCTACTTTGGTACTCCAAGCATTTGTCTCAAGTGTCCATGCTTCCTTGCACTGCACGTCCAAAAAGCATGTCCTAACCTTGCAACTCCTCCTCCCCTCTCCTCCAACCTTGCAACCCATCCTCTCCCTCTCCTCCTCCCTCCTCCTCCTCCCTCCTCCTCCTCCTCCCTCCTCCTCCTCCCCCCTCTCTCTTCTTTCCCCCATGCTCTTACACCTTCTTCCTCTCCCACTCCTATGCTCCCCTAAACCCTTTGTTCCTCAACCCTTAAAACTCCATGATCTACGAGGGAGATGAGTTCTCCATTATGTACTCTACCCTGACCTTGGAACCTACTTTTATACCCTAGAACCTCCTTCTGAACCCTGGAACCTCCATCTGAACCCTGGAACCTCCTTCTAACCCTTAAACTCCTCCTAAACCCTACAACCCCCAATGAAGGCGAAAGCCGTCATTACCTCAACAAAGATGATTTATGTTCCTTTTACATATGCATGCACTTTGTTTGTTTACCACACTTAAGCCTACGTCTCTCACCAGAACATGACTCGAGGTCCTAAGCTACACATATACTACAACCGACAATCCCAATATATCTGTAGGTGACAAAAAGCCTCAGAACCCTGCAAACATAGAATACCCAGCTCTTCCTACGAAAGCAGTAGGAAAGAGCCAACATTTGCTGCTACTGCCAGGGAGACTAGCATCTCAAGTAGCAAGTAAACATATGTAGGTATGTGTAAAACAACAAACTACTTCGACCTTTCATGAACATAACACTCAAGGGCAAGGAGAGAAATTTTTTTTTTTTCCATTTCTAGCCAAACATATCAACCCCAAGCATCAACCTTGGGTTACTACCTTAAGAAATTTTCTTTATTTCTTAAATAGAAGCCACATGATGTACAATCAGGCTAGGTAGTGGACACAAATGCGTAGAGCTTGCAATTTTGATCATTTTACCTTTTTTCAGAAAAGCAAACCGAGCTATCCATAAAGAGTTATGGCTCGGGAAGTGTTTAGGGTTAACCCTAAACCTAAAATCAAATCCTATAAAAACCAACTCCACCCCCTCATTCTTCATCTTTCACTTTTTCCTCCATTCTCTTCTTCATTCCGAGCCGCATGCAAGACACTCCTCCCTCTCCATTGACCACCACCTTACTCCCATCCTCACATTGTAAGTGACTTTGAACCCATCTCGCAGCGATCACCTAGCCATCCACCCACCGTCCATTGTTCCACAACAATCCCATTACATCAAGAAAGACTTGGAGAGTGTTTAGGTGACCACTTCTCCCTCCTTTTCCATTTCCGTCCGTCAAGTTTTTTTTCTCTCTTTTTTTTGCCCCTCCCATCTCCACCACCCCTCCCTCTCCCCCATCCATTTCCACCTCCCCCTCCCCCCTCCATCTCCACCTCCCCCTCCCCCCTCCATCTCCACCTCCCCCTCCCCCCTCCCCCTCCATCTCCACCTCCCCCTCCCCCCTCCCCCTACATCTCCCCCTCCCTCTCCCCCTCCATCTTCACCTCCCCCTCCCCCCTCCATCTCCACCTCCCCCTCTCCCCTCCCCCCTCCATCTCCACCTCCCTCTCCCCCCTCCCCCTCCATCTCCACCTCCCCCTCCCCCCTCCCCCCTCAATCTCTACCTCCCCCTCCCCCCAAGATGAACTTAATTGGATGCGATCTAACCCCCAATACCTTGCTTATGGTCCCGCCAGTGTGGAAATTCCAGTGAAGAACCTCATTTGGAGGTCATGGCAGTGCAAATTGCAGTTGTTATCTTCCCAGTAAGCATGCATGTGCACACGCTCACAAGGACCTCCTGATCCCTTGACACTAACGATGCGGCTGCGGTGACACAATAGTGATCCTGAGCATGGAGATAACAGTCCACAAGAAGCTTCCACAAGAAGCTCCGAGAGGTGTCGATTGGTGTCAAAGTCCACCTGATCATTCAGTTTCACTGCCAAGGCTGTAGGTACGGGGCACGCCGGGTGCTAAGTGCATCTTCATCTCCAACTACAGTTTCGATGGCTTCTCGCCATCTTTTCGATCAAGGAAGGCTATCTAAAGGGGCACCAAACATTGGAGGCATTGTGATGGTTGCAGTAGCTCCTACGATTGCAATGAATAACATCAAGTATGCCAAGTTTTTGGAAAAAAAGTTGGATGACCCCGATGCGCATGTCCGGATGTTTGAATAGGTGTATGGGATCAACAATCTGGGAGCCATGGTACTGCTCCACCAAGAGGCAGTTTTTGAGTCAACTTTAGTTGGTAAGGCAGCACACTGGTTGGCAAAGTATGCAATGAACCATTTTGCCACATATGATGCGGCCCATGATGCATTCTTGATGCGGTTTTGTCAAGAAAAAATGATTCCACAACTCTAGAGAGATTGCATAGCTTGGAGCAAGGCGATGAGGATGTGGAAGGTTATGCTCCAAATTCAATTTACTCTTGGAACGTGTGCATGTGGCTCAAAGCCCTCCTCAGGAGGTACTCAATAACTACTTCATTTTGAGGCTGTCATGGGATTTGTGGATGGTGTTGGCCACAGTGGATCGGACGTAGACAACGCTCGTGGCGGTCATGGCGCAAGCAGTGCGAGCGGGGGACTCGCTGCACGGGAGGACATCCAAGAGCTGCAAATCCGTGATCAAAACCCAGAAGAAAATCTCAAAATAAAAGAAGTCGGATGACATTGAGGAAGATTCGGATGCGACCAGTTCAGACAGAAGGTCTCCAGAAGGTCTAAAGGTACAAGTTCGGAGGATTCCGACTCCGAAGCAGAGACGAAGACCCGGTGAGCCTCTAAAGGCAATAAGGGTGCATTAGTGGCTTCTGAAAAAGGATCCATACCTAAAGGCTTGAATGGTATATGGTGCACCCACTGTCGCAATTCTGGTCACTCCGCAGTCGATTGTGCTCTTAATGCGAATTGGTGTGCAATTTGCTTGACTAATACACACAACACGGTGAGATGCCACTACAATGGGCACGGCCAGAGAGCGGTTGGTCAATAGCAAGATGCGATTGCATCTTTTGTGCAAGAAGATCCACAACAACAAGCGTTCCAGTCCTAACAACAGACGTTCCAACAAGGCAGAGGCGACGATGGCCGTGGAGGTGGGGTCATCGTCAAAATCAACCGAAAGCCTATCTGTTTTATTTGGGCAAAGGCCATTAGTGGAATGAACAACTGGAGGCTCAGGAATGGGATCGGCAATGCGTGGAGTGGTAAAAGGTGTCCAAGAAAATGCCTAGAACTTTGATGGTACACATTGTTGATGATGCTCCACTGGTGTGCCATAATCACCCATGCTGGTACCAAGCTACGAGGACTGACTCCCAAGAACGGTGACAAGCTACTGGATTGGTCAGCTCAAGAACATGTTCGACACCAAGTCTATGAGTTGGTGATGAAGGAGCCACCATTTGTGTCTATGCCAGAGCCCGCAATGACACCGAGTGAGGACCGTAAGGTGCAGTTTGTGAAACGAGTTGTTTAATTAGAGGCAAGTTCAAATTACACTTACCAAGAAATGGTCCAAAGACGAGCAACTCCTTTGTTGGTCGCTAACCAATCCAAGAGGCGAGCAAATTTTTCGCAAAGGGATCCAGGGTTGGAATGAATTTTGGAGGCTCCTATCCAAATTTCATTGGGTAGATTGCTTAATCTAGTTTCGAGATTCCACCAGAAATTGTTGCATTCCCTATACACGGAGTGTGAACCAAAAGAGGTGGAGCTATGTCAAGCAGTTTGGGGGTCAATATTGTCACTTTGAAGACCTACCAAGAAATGGGATGGATGTCCTAGGAGCCGGCACCATTCTTAGTCTCCATGGCTAATCAACGCCAGGTTTGACCACTCGAAATCTTGCGGGCCATTGTTCTGGAGGTGGCATGCATATCATTCATGGTGTCCTTTGTGGTGCTCAACATGGAAGCCGCAACATCAGAGTATAGCATCCTTTTGGGTAGGCCTTGAATGCAACAAGAAAAAGTCAAGAAAAATTGGGAGCAGAACGTCATTTCAGTGTGGAGAGCAAAGAAGAAAGTGCGGGTCACAATGGGAGTGGCGGCACCATTTGCGGATGCAATCCGACATATGTTGGCCGAGACGGTGAACATGGCGAACAGATTGGAGGATGATGAGGATGAAGCCTTTCTCAAGGAAAATCCGGAGTGGGTCCTATCTCCACCATTGATGTGGAAGGCATTACGAACAATTACATGCATCAAAGTTTCCCATTATAGGTAAGGCTCTCAATCAGGTAACATTCTCTCTCCGATCTTCTCAACTGTGTTACATTCTTCTCTTCTCCTCTAGCATGAGGAGGTACATATTTCTTCATGTGCCTAGTACAAGGTATCCTTACATGTGGCAAACCGTGCTCAGCATCTATGCTCTCATCTCCAGAACTCTCTTCATGTATTTTCCTCTTTCCTCTATTATCATATTTTCTACCAGGTAAGTGGCCATTCCAAGGGTTTATGCTTTCTATGCTTTTCCTTGGATTCTTGCAGACCTGACATACTCCTAGAAAAAAGTCCTTGTTGTGAATCAATGTCATGATGCACATGTTACTCCTAATAATGTACACCCTCATATGCCTTCTCTACCATCACAGTCTTAGGCTTGTACCAAGGTTCATTCTCACTAAACCTATAATCTCGACTTACAAACCTAGTAGTAGGATCATCGCATTTGTAACCTCTTTTTTCCATCGGGTAGCCTAAGAAATCACACTTTATTGCCTTCCGTTCCATCTTCTTTCTCACTTCTCCAAGCACATTCACATAACATACGCACTCAAAAACCTTCATGTAGGTAAAGCTAGGCTTAATTCCATACAGCTTTTCACAAAGCGATATCTCATGAATCGTAGCTATGGGTGTCCTCTTCATGATGTGGACCACCGTATGCACAACCTATGCCCAATATGTCAATGGCATTCTCATTTCATTCATCATTGCTCATGCAACTTTTGCAATGACTCTATTCTTTCTTTTGGTAATTGCGTTTTGTTGTGGTGTATACCTACATGTGATCTGCCTCCTTATGTCTTGCTCTTTCAAGTATGCATCAAATTCTTGGGAAATATACTCTCCCCCTCCATTTGTGCATAGGCATTTTATGTAACATCCAAGCTCTTTCTCAACCATTTCCTTGTCCTCCAAAAAATCTCAAACGCTTCACTTTTGTCTTTCAAAAAGTATACCCATGTCATTCTATTGAAGTCATCTATAAAGTAATGTAATAGCATGAACCAGAGGGTGTTACATTCTCACATGGTCCCCAAATGTCTGAATGTACTATTTCCAAAGGATATCGGCATACTCTCCTCCTCTTTAGAAATGGTAAATGAGAATGTTTGCCAAACTAACGTGTTGCACACACATGATCAAAGTTAATCTGCCCAAACTTAGGTAAACCTCTTACAATTTCTCTTATTTGTATATGCTTCAACCTTTGAAAATTGATATGTCCTATTATTTTATGCCAAAACTGAGCCTAATCATGCCAGTAAGGACGCGAGGGTTTATTGAGTTGGCAGTATGTGTGTCTAGCTCCAATCTTTGTCGAGCATAGCGATGTTGAGTGGAGCACATTTGTAGAGTTGCGAGCACGAAACTTTGGTCAACTATGCATGTCAAGATAGGGCTACTGCTTGGCATGTCAAGTGACAAGCGCATGTCATGCTAGGGTTGCTTCACGACCTGTCGTTACAAGCACATGTCAAGTTGGCAAGATGGTGTTGTTTGTTGGGTTATGCATGGGTCTTCTTGTCGAGCTAAGTGATTGTCGAGCGTGACCCATGCATGTGTAGAGTTGCCCTATTATTGCATAACCATGTGGGTTATTAGGAGTAGTGACCTAGAAGGGTGTGTGAGGGTAGGTTAGCTGCAAGGGTTGATGGTTCAGATCTCCAAGCGGTTGGGGTCTTCAACGGCTGCTTCTCTAACTATCACACGGTTCTGTACGCATGCTATTACTAGCATTCTAATGTCATTATGTACACATATGTTGTGCAAGCTATTGCTCTGAAATATAGTGTTCTTCAATGTCTTGTCATTCTCTTGCATATCTGTATTCCATTCTTGTGGATGCTACGCATATCATTTGTCTGTTGTTTCAATTAGCATATGTGCACATTTATGATGCTACACATTGGCGATCATGATGCGCATTCTTACCATCATGCAAGGAATTTGTGATCGAGTAATTGAGTGCTCATGTCATCCATTCCTTGCCATCATTGTGGAGGCACTTCACATGGAGGTTTGCATGCAGTTGCACTCACTCCATAGGAGATTCGGGAAGAGATTGCTCCGGTAAGGAGGCACATCCTGGACTTCAAGATAAACTTGATTGGATGCGATCTGACCCCCAATACCTTGGTCCTGCGAGTGTGGAAATTCCAGTGAAGAACATCATCTGGAGGTCATGGTAGTTCAAATTGCAGTTTTTATCTTCCCAGTAAGCATGCATATGCACACGCTCGCAAGGACCTCCTGATCCCTTGACATCAACAATGCGGCTACGATGACACAATAGTGATCCTGAGCATGAAGATAGTAGTCCACAAGAAGCTCCGAGAGGGGTTGAATTGTGTCAGAGTCCACCTGCTCAATCAATTTCACTGCCAAGGCTCTTGGTATCAGGCACGTCGGGTGCTAAGTGCATCTTCGTCTCCAACTGTAGTTTCAGTGGCTTCTCGCAATCTCTTCGATCAAGGAAGGCTATCTGAAGGGGCACCAAACATTGGAGGCATTGTGATGGCTATGGCAACTCTTGCAATTGCGGCGAGTAACATCAAATATGCCAAGTTTTTAGAAAAAAAAGACGGACGACCCCTATGCGCATGTCCGGATGTTTGAAAAGGTGTATGGGATCAACAATCCGGGAGCCATGGTACTGCTCCACCAAGAGGCAGTTTTTTAGTCAACTTTAGTTTGTAAGGTAGCACATTGGTTGGCAAAGTATGCAATAAACTATTTTACCACATATGATGCGGCCTGTGACGCATTCTTGATGCAGTTTCCTCAAGAAAAAATGATTCCGCAAATTCTAGAGAGATTGCGTAGCTTGGAGCAAGGCGATCAAGATGTGGAAGGTTATGCTCCAAATTCAATTTACTGTTGGAACGTGTGCATGTGGCTCAAAGCCCTGCTCAAGAGGTACTCAATGACTACTTCATTTTGGGGCTATCATGGGATCTGCGGATGGTGTTGGCCACAGTGGATCAGATGCAAACAATGTTCATGGCAGTCATGGCACAAGCAGTGCGAGCGGGGGACTCACTGCAGTGGAGGACATCCAAGAGCTGCAAATCCGTGATCAAAACCAAGAAGAAAATGTCAAATCAAAGAAGGTGGATGACATTGAGGAAGATTCGGATGTTCGGACGGAAGGTCTGAAGGTACAAGTTTGGAGGATTCCGACTTCGAAGCAGAGACGAAGACCCGGAGAGCCTCTAAAGGCAATAAGGGTGCATCACTGGCTTCCGAAAAAGGATCCATGCCTAAAGGCTTGAAGGGTATATGGTGCACCCACTGCCGCAATCGTGGTCACTCCACAGTCGAGTGTGCTCTTAATGCGAATGGGTGTGCAATTTGCTTGACTAATGCACACAACATGGTGGGATGCCACTACAATGGGCGCGGCCAAAGAGCGGTTGGTCAATAGCAAGATGCGACTGCATCTTTTGTGCAGGAAGAACCACAACAACAAGTGTTCCAGTCCCAGCAAAAGACGTTCCAATAAGCCAGAGGCGATGGTGGCCGTGGAGGTAGGGTCATCGTCAAAATAAATCGAAAACCTGTCTGTTTTACTTGGGCAAAGGCCATTGGCAAAATGAACGCCTAGAGGCTCAAGAATGGGATTGGCAATGCATGGAGCGGTAAAAGATGTCCGGGAAAATGCCTAGCACTTCGATGGTACACATCGTTGATGATGATCCACTGGTGTGCCCAGAGATTAGCATAATCACCCATGCTCGTACCAAACTGCCAACACCGACTCCCAAGAACGGTGATAAGCTACTAGATTGGTCAGCTCAAGAACACGTTCGATGCCAAGTCTATGAGGTTGTGATGAAGGAACCACCGTTGATGTCTCTGCCGCAATGACGCCGAGTGAGGCATGTAAGGTGCAATTTGTGAAATAAGTTTCTCAATTAGAGGCAGAGACTCAAGCTAAGTTCAAATTATACTTACCAAGAAAAGGTCCAAAGGCGGTCGAAGCAACTCCTTTGTTGGTCGCTAACCAATCCAAGAGGCGAGCAAATTTTTCGCAAAGGGATCCAAGGTTGGAATGCATTTTGGAGGCTCCTATCCAAATTTCATTGGGCATATTGCTTAATCTAGTTCCGAGATTCCACCGGTAATTGTTGCATTCCCTGCACAAGGAGTGTGAACCAAAAGAGGTGGAGCTATGTCAAGCTGATTCATGCCCAGTTCCAGCAGTTCCTTTGACCGACATGAGAATTCTAGTGATTTCCACAAATGCACAAGGTTGGATTTTTGCTCAGGTGCTGGTAGATGGCGGTTTGGGGCTCAATATTGTCACTTTGAAGACCTGTCAAGAAATGGGATGGATGTCCTAGGAGGCGGCACCATTCTTAGTCTCCATGGCTAATCAACGCCGGGTTTGACCACTCGAAATCTTGCGGGCCGTTGTTCTGAAGTTGGCGTGCATATCATTCATGGTGTCCTTTGTGGTGCTCAACATGGAGACCGCAACACCAGAGTATAGCATCCTTTTGGGTAGGCCTTGGCTGCGGCAAGCAAAAGTCAAGAAAAATTGGGAGCAGAACATTATTTCAATGCGGAGAGGAAAGAAGAAAGTGCAGGTCACAATGGGAGTGGCAGCACCATTTGCGGATGCAATCCGACCTATGTTGGTAGCAATGGTGAACATGGCGAATAGATTGGAGGATGATGAGGGCAAAACTGACATGCTGCACACACATGATCAAAGTTAATCCACCCAAACTTAGGTCAACCTCTTACAATTTTTCTTATTTGTGTGAAGAGAGTGGGAGAGAGGTAAGGAGTCTCACTTGCAGCTTTCTCACATACACAATGGGGGAATACACACAAAGGTGGAGGCTGAAAACAGTTTTCCTCTTCTTAGTTGTGAAAGCCAAAAAAACTCTCTCTTACAAAAAGGAATAGATGAACCCTATATGTGGGTCTCAAACCAAACTCAACTAACCTAGGTGGCATACTAACTAAGCCACTAACTAGAGTACATAAAGATAGTTGTCATCTAGCTACTATTCATGGGCGGTGTACCAACCGCATCTGCAGCTAACAAGTCAATGACATAAATGCACAACGGTCATTCTGGCATATCACAAGTGGAGCTCAATATCTCAACACTCCCCCTCGAGCTCAATCCCAATTCTTGCACAACAAGTAGGTCTCTGAACTTGTGCGGCTTCTCTGCACCCAATGCCTTCGTGAATATGTCAGCTACCTGATCCTCTGTGTTGACATAAACTAGATCAATAAGACCTGCTAGAACCTTCTCCCACACATAGTGGTAATGCACCTCAATGTGCTTTGTTCTAGCATGATAGACTATGTTATTTGCTAAGTGTATACTGCTCATGACAAATTGCCCATCTATAGAATGATGCATATCATAAAGCAGCTTATGCAATCAAGCTACCTCACATGCAGCCATTGTTGCACCCCTGTATTCAACCTCTATGCTCAACAAGGCAACTATAGGGTGTTTCTTGCTGCTCCAAGTGACTGCAGCACTCCCAAAAGAAAACACATATCCACTGGTAGATTGTCTATCAGAAATACTACCAGCCCAATCAAGTGTATCCATGCAACTATATATGAACCCCAGTCTCATAAAATAGTCCATACTGCAATGTGCACTTCACATACCTCAGTATGCATCTAGCCGCATCCAAATGCGGTTTCCTTGGAGCTTGCGTAAACTGACTTACCAACCCAACATCATAGCTCAAATCTGGCCTGGTAATAGTCATGTAAATCAGACTTCCTACTATGCGTCTGTACATAGTAGGATCTTCCAGAAGCTCACCTGCGCCTGCACTCAGCTTCACATTCTGCTCCAAAGGAACTGAAATAGGCTTATAGCCTATCATCCCATTTTGGACAGCATGTCCAATCCATACTGCCTCTGCAAGAGCCATATCCCACTTGTGGATCTAATCACCTCAATGCCCAAGAAGTAACGCAGCTCTCCCAAATCCTTCATCTCAAACTTCTACTTCAATAGCATTTTCACATGAAGGATATCTTCATCACTATCACCTATGATGATTAAATCATCAACATAAATGACAAGCAGCATAATACCTTTCTCTGTTTTTCTCACATAAAGTGAGAAATCTGCCGTGGAAATCTGAAAGCCAATAGTGACAAGATACTGTCCTATCTTGTCAGACCATGCTCTAGGTGCTTGCTTCAAGCCATACAAGGCTTTCTTCAACCTGCAAACAATGATGAATAGCATGCACATAACCTAGTGGCTACTCCATATAGACCTCTTCTTGCAAATCACCATGCAAGAAGACATTCTTTACATCCATCTGATGTAAAGACCATCCCTTTGATGCAGCCATAGCAATGACTGCTCTTATGGTTGCCATCCATGCAACCGGACTGAATGTTTCTTCATAATCAATGCCATATGTCTATGCATACCCCTTGACAACTAATCTTGCCTTGTATCTATTCACAGAACCATCTGCATTGTGCTTCACCTTATAAACCCACTTGCAGCCAATTGCATTCTTGTCTTTAGGCAAAGGCACCAATTCCCATGTAGCATTTGCTTCCAAGGCATCCATTTCTTCATCCATGGCTTTCTCCCATTTTTGTTTTCCCATGGCTTGCTCAAAAGAAGTGGGTTCTGGTTCATGTATCACTTTGACCATATAGGCATAGTGAATGGTTGTAAATCCATCATATTTCAGCCTATCCACAGGATAACTCTGGTAGACCTACACAAAATAGGCTCACTACCAGGTGCTCTCAAAACATCCCTTGTTTTCCTTACTCTAGGTGTACCAACAGAAGGAATACCCAACTCATCATCAAGGCTCTCTTCTAAGCCACTGGATTCACCATCCACATAAGAGTGACCTGCATTCACATCAAACATGGGCTGATCTACTTTCTGTTTTCCTTTTTGTGATACTTGCATACCACTATCTGCATTGCTTTGAGGAGATCCTCCTGATCTCAATCTGTCTATCCATGGCAAAGTATGTGAACCACTACAAGAGGACACTACAGGTCCACTAATATTTTGTGATTGCTGCTGTGAATTCTGTGCAACATTACCATTTTGTGCATCTACATCATCAATCACATTTACTGGTTTATACCAGCTGCTCATCTCATCAAAAAACACATCTCTACTCACTGTAAACTTACGAGTAGAAGGGTTATAGCATCTATACCCTTTCTGCTGTAGAGAATAACCAATAAAGATGCACTTCTCAGCTTTTGGATCCAACTTGGATCTCAACTCATCTGGCACATGAACATAGGCAATGCAACCAAAAACTTTCAAATGAGAAATATCTAGTTTCCTACCAGTATACCTCTCCTCTGGTGTCATGCCATGTATTGCTACAGTGGGAGTCCTGTTCATTATGTAGACTGCTGTAGCAACTGCTTCAGCCCAATAATAATTTGGCAGGTCTTTTTCGTTGAGCATGGCACGAGATACCTATCCAATATGCATGTTTTTCCTTTTTGCAAGTCCATTTTGCTATGGGGTATGAGCATAGCACCAAATCTGTCGTGGAAATCTGAAAGCCAATAATGACAAGATACTGTCCTATCTTGTCAGACCATGCTCTGGGTGCTTGCTTCAAGCCATACAAGGCTTTCTTCAACCTGCAAACAAACTCAGGATGAACAGCATGCACATAACCTAGTGGCTACTCCATATAGACCTCTTCTTGCAAATCACCATGCAAGAAGGCATTCTTTACATCCATGTGATGTAAATACCATCCCTTCAATGCAGCCATAGCAATGACTGCTCTTACAGTTGCCATCCTTGCAACCAGACTGAATGTTTCTTCAGAATCAATGCCATATGTCTGTGCATACCCCTTGACAACTAATATTGCCTTGTATCTACTCACAGAACCTTCTGCATTGTGCTTCACCTTATAGACCCACTTGCAGCCAATTGCATTCTTGTCTTTAGGCAAAGGCACCAATTCCCATGTAGGATTTCTTCCAAGGCATCCATTTCTTCATCCATGGCTTTCTCCATTTTTCTTTTCACATGGCTTGCTCAAAAGAAGTGGGTTCTAGTTCATGTATCACTTTCACCATATAGGAATAGTGAATGGCTATAAATCCATCATATTTTAGCCTATCCATAGGATACTTAACTCTAGTAGACTTGCGCAAAATAGGCTCACTACTAGGTGCTCTCAAAACATCCCTTCTCTTCCTTACTCTAGGTGTAACAAAAGAAGGAATACCCAACTCATTATCAAGGCTCTGTTTTGAGCCACTAGATTCACCATCCACATAAGAGTGACCTGCATTCACATCAACCATGGGCTGATCTACTTCCTCTTTTCCCTTTCGTGATACTTGCATACCACTATTTGCATTGCTTTGAGGAAATTCTCCTGATCTCAATCTGCCTATCCATGGTGAAGTATGTGAACCACTGAAAGACGACACTATAGGTCCACTAATATTTTGTGATTGCTGCTGTGAATTCTGTGCAACATTACCATTTTGTGCATCTACATCTTCAATCACATTTACTGGTTTATACCAGCTGCTCATCTCATCAAAAACAACATATCTACTCACTGTAAACTTACAAGTAGAAAGGTTATAGCATCTATACCCTTTCTGTTGCAGAGAATAACCAATAAAGATGCACTTCTCAGCTTTTGGATCCAACTTGGATCTCAACTCATCTGGCACATGAACATAGGCAATGCAACCAAAAACTTTCAAATGAGAAATATATGGTTTCCTACTAGTATACCTCTCCTCTGGCATCATGCCATGTATTGCTGCAGTGGGAGTCCTATTCATTATGTAGACTGCTGTAGCAACTGCTTCAGCCCAATAATAATCTGGCAGGTCTTTTTCACTGAGCATGGCACGAGATACCTATCCAATATGCATGTTTTTCCTTTCTGCAAGTCCATTTTGCTGTGGGGTATGACTGCATGAATATTGCTGCTTTATGCCATGCTCCTGTAGGAACCTTGCAAACTCATTTGAGAGGTACTCTCCCCCTCCATCTGACCTTCGGCATTTTATTTGCAGGCCTGTTTCTTTCTGAACCATAGCTTTAAAAGCTTTGAAATTCCCAAACACTTCACTTTTCTTTTTCATAAAATACACCCAAACTTTTCTACCGTAGTCATCAATAAAAGTGATAAAATAATGATAGCCTCCAATAGATGCAGCTTTAGTAGTCCACACATCAGAGTGGATTAATTCCAATGGCATCTTATTGTCTTGAACATGTCTAGGAAATGGTTTCCTTGCTTGTTTTCCAAATTGACAGGCTTCACATACCTTATGCATTTCTGCAACCATTGTACATTAACATGGCCAATGAGTTTATGCCAGATATCCATATCTGCAACTACACTGGTCCCATGTGCAAACATTGATGCGCTCAATTTAGGCATGTCTGCATCCAACGTAAACATCCTACCCTTCTTCTTCCCTTTTGCTGTCAAGCGACCTTTATTTTTCATATCCTCAACAAAGCATCCATGAGGATTAAATCTGACCTGCAAGCCCTGCTCAACCATTTGACCAATAGCAACCAGGTTCTTGGTGATGTTCGGAACATGAAATACATTAGACAGGTATTTCTTTTTTCCATCCTACATAGACAAAGGAATTTTACCAATCTGCACAATAGGATGTGCTATATCATCACCAGTCTCCACAAATCCTGGTTTTTCCATTTTCCTTGCATCCTGAATCCATTCTACATGACCTGTCATGTGGTTTGATGCACCTGAGTCAACATACCACACATCCTTGCTTTCTTCTGCACTTGTCACAGAATTGGTCATGTGTTGCACCATAAACAAATGCTCATTTCTGTCATCACCCTATCTACCAGAGGATGCATAATTGCCTTGCTACAATTTTCCATTCATAATGTCATTCTGCTTTTTGTAGCAGTCTTTAGCCATATGACCCATTTTACCACAATAGTAGCATTCAACATTGCTATTTGCATTTTGGCCTCTCTACCATCCACCACGACCTCTTTGGCTCCCCCTGCCTCTAAGGTTACCACATCCTCCTCCATAGGACTGGTTTTCTTGAATTTGCTGCATATTTTGATTTCTGCCACGGCCTCCAGATCGGCGTGCTATACCTATGCCTCTACCTCTTCCGGCATTTGAGTAGAAGACTGTTTCTTTTGAAGTTCCTCCTGAAGAAGATGCACCACCATTTCTGTGCTCTTCAAAAATTAGTAGAGCAATCAACTCCTCAAAATCAGGAAATTTTTCACGGACGGCAATGGATGTCCAGAACTATGCATAATCCTTTCCTAGACCATTCAAGGTCACACAAACTAAATCATCATATTCCACTGGTGACCCAATGGAAGCAAGTGCATCTGCAATCTTCTTCACCTTCATGTGGTAGTCATTGATGCTCATATTTTCTCTCTACACATTGTGCAACTTCTACTTGAGCTGCAGTTTCTTGGCTTGCGTATTTGTGCTCCACATTTTTGCCAAAGTATCCCATGCCTCCTTGGGCATGCTTACATCTTGAATATGCACAATCATAGAATCTGAAATACTGATAGACAGCCAGTACATAACTTTTCTGGCTCTCTCATGCCAGGCTTTAAATGCTTGCATTTCCTATTGATCGGAAACATTAGGAAGAACTGGTTCTTCTTCATTTCCTATAATGAACTCCCAATAGCCTTTTCCCATAAGGAAATTTGTCATTCTAAACTTCCATTCTTGGAAGTTGTTCTTGTCAAGCTTTTCAGTGACAATCTGTGAAAGAGAGTCAGACGCCATTACAGAGCCATTACAGAACATTGCAAAATATTTTGTCACTGCAAAAACACAACTTCTGCCTCACAAGGCAAATCTGCAAAACTGACGAAGTGGTATTTGACCACACAGTCACTTCCTAGTGACGATTTTGCATCAACAGGCAATAATAATGATACTGTCACTCCCAATATCTCTGCACATAGGCATATGATGCAATTTCTGTGGCAACTTTTCATGAACCTGTAGAACAATGGTCGCACAGCCAAAACAATCCACTTTTCTGTGTGCCTGCAGAAAAAATTCTGCCACCAAAACGTTCCCCGAAATGGCCTCAAATCAAAAAAATAATGTCACCAAGGGTGTCGCCCTTGCCCGCAGCATATATTGGCCTCTCGCCACACCACGAAGGGTGTCTCAATCTGAGACAGTGCACTCTTGCACTTTTTGGCTGTGCTACCTACAGAGATTTGCTCCCAAACTCGAAAAGGAAAGCAACACTGATCCACTTACCAAGACACTGCGAACTTGGTTTGCTTCCTTGAGCTCCTTACCATGAACCGAGCTCTGATACCATGTGAAGAGAGCGGGAGAGAGGTAAGGAGTCTCACTTGCAGCTTTCTCACATACACAATGGGGGAATACATGTTGGGGTAAGTATGATCAAGGGCTTTCTCTAGGGTGCATGTGTGCATCTAGGGGAGTCACATGTGTGTTTGTGTGTGTTGTAAAGGCACATCAAGAGCTATGATGTGTCTAGTGTGTGACCTAAGTGATGATGTAAGACAAAGGGAATCCCACTAACATAGGGATTGATCCCCACTGATGTAGGGACTGATTGCCACTATGTAGGGAAGGTATTACCTTCTCCCCCATTCTATAAAAGAGAGTCTTCTCTCTCACAAAATATAATGGAGATTTCATTGTGTTCTCACACCTCTTGCAAGATCCATCTATTCTATCCTACAGGTTCTTACAATTGGTATCAGAGGTTTAGGTTCTAGATCTAGCCTAGCCTAGCATTAGATGTTATCTCAAGCATAAACTACAAGTTTCTTCATCTTCTCCATTTTCCTCCTTCTTCCCCAAATCTTTGAGAGCTTTGTTCTCTACCTACAAATGGCCATTGCCCAAACCCTTTGAGCTCCAATTTCCTCTTGTATGGGCAAACTTCTAGCAGCAAGCATTTGGTGAAATTTTGACTGTACGTGAAATGCCAACACTCACACTCCTCGACAAACATTTGCACAATTCCGCCTCTGTACCTACCTATCTACAAATTCCTCTGAGCTCATGCTAGACAACACTGAGGGCAAGCTGCTACTGAAATCTGAGCTCATTTGGACAAAAGATGGAGGAGAAAATGACAAAAAACCAGTCGACTTTCAAGCTACTGGCTATGGCAACCTGATGCAACATTGCACCTCTCCTTCTTGGTAGCCCTTCTCTGGTATAAGGACCTTCTTCTTGCATAAAAACCCCCTTGAATAGAGCTATGAGCTGTGAGAATTGCACCCTCCAAGTTCAGGTCTCTGTTTTGGATAGTTTTGACAATGTTGTGAGTTTAATGCTACTCTAGCATTTCTGATGTTTTACAGTGTTGAATAGCTTCGATACAACTATGGCTATAGCTTTGCTTTAAGTTGCTACACTTGTATTTGCTTGGAATGCTTTCATTTAGCCACCTCTATAAAGCATGCAAGTGAAAACATCATTTCCATTATGTTTTGTAGTATGGAATTTTGTTGCAAGCCTTTGCTACTCTAAATGCTTGTATTTTTGAAGCTCTTCAATTTTTTCTAGCCTTGTAAGAGAGTAGACACTGCCCATTCTGGGTTAGACCCTCTCATGGCTACCATCTTGAATATGGATAAGTTCAATGGTAAAGGCTTTCACACATGGCAGATGAAGGTTAAGTTTGCATTGATGAGGGAAAACCTCTGGGGGTTTGTCAAATCGGCTTCAATTTCTTCTTCAACAGCCTCTAATGCTAGAGAATCCTCAGCTCCGACATGCCCGACAAGAGATCCTGCTAGAGAGGAGAAAGCCTATGGCATCATTGCTCTTGCCTTAGGAGATGACTATATTCATCACATCTCTGACTTAGAGTCTCCTTCAGAAGCTTGGCAGAAGCTTGACATTATTTTTGGTGCTAGCTCTCACATCTCAAAATTGTCACTTAAGATTTCTTTCTTTGAATTGAAGATGGTTAGTGGCACTCCTTTGGCTGCCCATGTCAATCATATGTGGAGTCTCATGACTCAACTTGCTTCTATCAACTCTCCAATCACTACAGATGATGCAACGGTAGTGTTGCTCAAGAGTATGCCTGAAGATTATGATCATGTTGTTACCACTTTGAAAAATCTTCCTAATCCTAATCTTGAAGGTCTTATTTCTACTCTTCAAGAAGAAGAAAGGCACATGGAACTCCGGAAAGGCAATGACACAACATATCAGAGAGGCAATGACACAGCCTATGCCATAAAAATTCAAAAGGGCAAGTTTTCACCTTGCAAACATTGTCAGAAGACTAATCACCTCTCAAAAGATTGCTTCAAGATCAATCCATGCAAACATTGTGGCAAAAACAATCACCATGAAAATTTTTGTAGAGCCAAAAAGGAAGAAGCTACAAAGTCAGAAATTGCCAATCTACTTTCATTTGATGAGTCTCTACATGATGAAGGCTATGCTTTTTAGGCACTTTGTCTTTTTTGTTTATCATCACTTGGTTAAATTTTGAGGTTCTCTGCCTGGAGTAGTACTCCAAAAAGAATATGTAAATCACCTCTGGTCACCATATGATGTAGGCGATGTGATATGTGTTTTGACTATCCCATTTTTGTAAAACTCACACCCTTGGGAACCCTTGCTAGCATGAGATCCTAGCCATAGATTAATCCTTGACCACCATGAGATGGCATGAGAAACTATGAGACTAGATGAATCCTTGACACTGCAAGAGGCAATCCCTTGAGGGGGGTTTGTTGGGGTAAGTATGATCAAGGGCTTGCTCTAGGGTGCATGTGTGCATCTAGGGGAGTCACATGTGTGTTTGTGTGTGTTGTAAAGGCACATCAAGTGCTATGATGTGTCTAGTGTGTGACCTAAGTGATGATGTAAGACAAAGGGAATCCCACTAATGTAGGGATTGATCCCCATTGATGTAGGGACTGATTGCGACTATGTAGGGAAGGTATTACCTTCTCCCCCATTCTATAAAAGAGATTCTTCTCTCTCACAAAATATAATAGAGATTTCATTGTGTTCTCACACCTCTTGCAAGATGCATCTATTCTATCTCACAGGATCTTACAATACACACAAAGGTGGAGGCTGAAAATAGTTTTCCTCTTCTTAGTTGTGAAAGCCAAAAAACTGTCTCTCTTACAAAAAGGAATAGATGAACCCTATATGTGGGTCTCAAAACAAACTCAACTAACCTAGGTGGCATACTAACTGAGCCACTAACTAGAGTACATAAAGATAGCTATCATCTAGCTATTATTCATGGGCGGTGTACCAACCACATCTGCAACTAACAAGTCGATCACATAAATGCACAACGGTCTTTCTGGCATATCACGAGTGGAGCTCGATATCTCAACAATTTGTATATGCTTCAACCTTTAAAAATTGATATGTCCTATTATTTTATGCCAAAACTGAGCCTAGTCATGCTAGTCAGGATGCGAGGGCTTATCGAGTTGGCAGTATGTGTGTCTAGCTATAGTCTTTGTCGAGCATAGCAATGTTGAGTGGAGCACATTTGTAGAGTTGCGAGCATGAAACTTTGGTCAACTATGCATGTACAAGCACATGTCAAGTTGGCGAGATGGTGTTGTTTGTTGGGTTATGCATGGGTCTTCTTGTCGAGCTAAGTGACTGTCGAGCATGAGCCATGCATGTGTCGAGTTGCCCTATTATTGCATAACCATGCGGGTTATTAGTAGCAGTGACCTAGAAGGGTGTGCGAGGGTAGGTTAGCTGCAAGGGTTGATGGTTCGAATCTCCAACCGGTTGGGGTCTTCAACGGCTACTTCTCTAACTATTAGATGGTTCTCTATGCATGTTATTACTAGCATTCTGATGTCATTATGTACACATATGTTGTGCAAGCTATTGCTCTGGAATACAGTGTTCTTCAATGTCTTGTCATTCTCTTGCATATCTGTATTCCATTCTTGTGGATGCTACACATATCGTTTGTCTGTTGTTTCAATTAGCATATGTGCACATTTATGACACTACACATTGGCGATCATGATGCACATTCTTACCATCATGCAAGGAATTCGTGATCGAGCAATTGAGCACTCATGTCATCCACTCCTTGCCGTCAATGTGGAGGCACTTCACATGGAGGTTTGCATGCAGTTGCACTTTTTTCGGAGGAGATTCAGGAGGAGATTGCTCCGGTAAGGAGGCACATCCATGGACTTCAAGATGAATTCGATTGGATATGATCTGACCCCCAACACCTTGCTTATGGTCATGCGCGTGTGGAAATTCCAGTGAAGAACCTCATCTGGAGGTCATGGCAGTGCAAATTACAGTTGTTATCTTCCCAGTAAGCATGCATGTGCACACGCTCACAAGGACCTCCTGATCCCTTGACACCGATGACGCGACTACGGTGACATAATAGTGATTCTAAGCATGGAGATAGCAGTCCTCCACAAGAAGCTCCGAGAGGGGTCGATTGGCATCAGGGTCCACCTGCTCAGTCAGTTTCACTGCCAAGGCTATAGGTACGAGGCACGCCGGGTGCTAAGTGCATCTTTGTCTCCAACTGCGGTTTCAGAGGCTTCTCGCAATCTCTTCGATCAAGGAAGGCTGTGTGAAGGGGCACCAAACATTGGAGGCATTGTGATGGCTGCGGCAGCTCCTGCGATTGCAGCGAGTAACATCAAATATGCTAAGTTTTCAGAAAAAAAAGTCAGACGACCCCGATGCACATGTCCGGATGTTTGAATAGGTGTATGGGATCAACAATCCAGAAGCCATGGTACTGCTCCACCAAGAGACAGTTTTTGAGTCAACTTTAGTTGGTAAGGTAGCACACTGGTTGGCAAAGTATGCAATAAACTATTTTACCACATATGATGCGGCCCATGTATACCTTGGACATTCAATTCGGGAATAAGTTCATTGTGACTGGGGATAGATTGCCTTCAACAAAAAGAGACAAATATAAGCCATTCCACAGTGTCATTAACTTGTTACGTAAATTGCCACCTTCTAATTCTCTTTTTATTTCTTTCCAAATGGTCTCTTCAATTAAATTTGTCAAGGAGCTACCTAAGTCATATGATGGAAATATTCTGTTCGAGCTGCCTCCAACATTCCAGGAGCAAAAGACAGTAGGATTGGAAAACAAGTTTGATGGTCATGTCTGGAGTGAGGATGTTACAACAAATATTGCTAGCTTCAATGGGATAGTTAGATTGAGGAAATGTGCAGGTCGATTGCAATGTGATAGTAAGATGTGTCCTTTCTTTCTGAGATCGGGTGTTAGAAATGAGAGTCATTGGAAGGGACGATTAATCAATATTCTAGAGATCCACCAAGTCACAGGTGGTACTCTCAAATGCTATCATTGCAAGACTAGTCCACTTTGCATTGCCAGCTGTCCTTGCAAATTGTACATATGACTTCCAAGAGACACCATGGAGCATCCAGTGAGTAGATGTGCGATTCACATTGGTTTTCATATGCATTTGGTGGCAGAGGATCATCTAGGAGTGAGTTGGATGAGTTGAAAGGAAAGGTTTCTAAAATGGTGGAAAGTAAGCATCCTTCTAGGCCTAAGGCTTTGCAAAAGATGGTGGTAGAAGAGATGGTGTTGGAAGCTATCATTCCAAATAATGATCAATCCAATCCTTTGACTGATATTGAACTGGATTCGTTGCTAAAAAAGATGGAGCCTTTGCTTGACAATAAGAGGTGAGGTGTTCAGTACTTTTTCATTACTCTTCTTCTTGAATGCACAGTTCCTACCTTTGATTTTAACGAGTTCAGTTTTGTGCCTATGTGTAGGGTGTCTAGATGGAAGAAGGATGTGGATGAACAAAAGGGTGGAGGTGAACAAAGCCTTGATAGTATTTTGGAATTGAAGTCAAGTAGATACGAATACATCCAAAGTATTGTTTTCTCAGGACAGTTATCATTTTCATCCTTCAATAGATGCCACATTTTCAAGATGTCTACAAAGGGTCCTAGTTCTGGTGTGGACCTAGTCAACAAGATGCGACCCAATGGAGAGCTTGGGTAGTGCTAGGTTTGCTTTGATCATGTGAAGAGGATTCGAGGTTGGTCAACCATGGCTTGTCATGTTTACAACCCTCGTCTTCAAGAACTCCAAACAATAGCCATTGGGGATTTCAAAGGTGAGGACACAGAGAGTCAGGTGATTTTTTGGGAATTGTTGAACCAAGTCATGGGGAAAGAGGGTTTTCATAAAGCACAGTTTCATGGTTTCATGGGGGATGAAGCTCAGGCAAATTGGAGGGCTGTTAGGATTGTCTTTAATGGGGGCCTAGAGAATGTGATGATGGGAAAGGAGCGCACTTGTTTGTGGTGTTGGGAGGATAATCTTCATAAGCATGCTACAAAATGCATCCCACCTCATGACCAAGAGGACTTCAAGATGAGATGTAGACAATGGAAGAATTCTCCAACCAAGGAGGCTGCCATGCATGCATTCAAATCATTGTGTGAATGGCTTGAAAATGGTCATGCAATCGAGGGCAACATCCACTTTATTCAGACATGGCTTATGTGGTGGCACTCAAGAGTTTACCATTGGGGAGAATACATTTTGAAAGTGAGTGACTTGAAAATTTTAACATTGTTAATCCATTAAAATCTTGCATCACTGCTTCCTCCTTACCAAAGTTGATTTCTTATTCTTTGTAGGAGATGGAGGTGGAAGAACATTACCTTGTTCCTAGGACTAACCTATCTGAATCAATCCATGGTAGTTGGTTGAGCACAAACAATGGCATCAAGTATGTGTCGTTGTATGATGCATGCATCACTGACATGACTGTAGCAATCTTGCAAAGTAGTAAACAAGGATCCTACATGAGAGGCAAACATATTGGTGAAGGTCCTACAGTGCAAAAACTGAGAAGAAGAGAATCTATGTGGAGTAAAAAATCCTATTCGAAAAGAAATTTCATTGACCTTACAAATGATGTGGCTACAAAACTTGGAGTGGCACACGAAGGTGGGATTGACCTTGGAGATATTAGAACAGTACGGAAGAAAAGACCGATCCATGTCCTCTGCAATCCATAAAGATGACTCCCACAGACCTGAGTATCAAACAGTTAGCACACCAGTGCCAAGAAGAAGACATTCAGGTTCAATTGTGATTGACAATAACAATCTTGATGGTTGTGAACAAGGTGTGGCAGAGGTGCAAATACATCATACAAAGTGGGCGATTCGATGTACGCAGGCAGGGAGCCAAGTCCACTGCCAAGGGTATCTACATCGAAGGGGGGGGGAAGTGTAACAAGTTAATTGACTCAAAGGGAAGAAAAGGAGATTTGGGAGTCCCTGCACCTTCATTTTTTGGGAGGATCAGAACACCAATAGGTGTAAAGTCACAAATGATCTGGTTCTGTGGGGATAGCGTGGACCACTCTTGGAATCCAACAACAACAATTGAGGCATTGCAAGAACCAACGCCAGCAAAGTGGAAGGTTGCTGAAGGAACTAATATCAGCTTGGAAGAGTTGCATATTCTTATAGAAGGAGGATTTGTTCTGGAAGAACCACTTTAAAAAGGGTCAAGGAAATTTGAGCAGGGCCATAAAAAACATTTGGAGAATCAAGCAAGGCCTGAATTTTGAGAGGGCCAGAGAGTTGTCTTTAGAAAAAAAAAAGTAAAGATATGCAGGCAAGGATGGATTCAGCAAGGGCTATGGAATGTGAGGTGCTTCATGTGAATGAGGTGGAGCCTAAGGAGCATGTGGAGTTTATTGTTGGTACAACTGGGTCTCGCATGAGGGGGCTTCAATATACACTGACCATATCTGTTTTTCCATCTTGCACTTGCAAAGACTTCCTATTTAGGTCTGGAAGATTGGATCGTTACATTCCTTGCAAGCACATTTACTACATACTATTGCAGTACTTGGGTCTAGATGCAGAAAATCACAGAGAGATCCACCAACCATCAATGACAAAATAAGAGCTTTACAATGCACTTTCAAGAATCCCGTGATGTGGACATGCGTACCTACTATGGTAGTCTTCTATGGATAGAAAACATTTTGTGCCGAGGCACTGCTCACCACATTGTGGTTTTGTGTACTCTTTGTGGTCATGACATGTCTGCATGGGTCTTTCGCTCTGCTACAGTTTTGTGCTACCATTTTGTGGCTATATGCTGCACCTCAAATTGTCACTATGTAGATGGTGCGATTGAGTTAGTGTCTACATGGTGTAATTTTTTACCGTTTTGTCATTTTATAATATAGCTCGGTTTGGTAAATGTGTTTTAAACATATAACAATGAAAGATTCCCTAACATTTTTAACTGCTGGTTCTTTGATATTTTTGTTATCTTGTAATATTTTTGGGTTTGGTACATGTGTTTTAAACATATTACGATCAGAGTCTCCCTCACATTGAATAATTAAATACTAAATATACATATTCCTTGGAATATTGGTGATGTGATGTACTACATTTAGGTCCAAGAACAATGTTTTTAGCCATATTCTCTGACATGCCACTCGCTGCTCAGGGATTTCTACTTGGAAAATGGAAACCCCCTACAAATAAGGAGATCCCATCTACCTAAAATTGAAATTTGACATTCTATACATCCCACCTTGAGACCCAGCGGAGCAGGTCTCTAACTCGTCGTAGATGGATCATGCTACACGTCTCTCTCAAAGCAGACCCAAGTAGTGCCCTTTGCTATTGTTTGATGAATGTATTCTGGGTTGCAGTGCTTGACGAAATCCTAGCCACCACAAAGACCCAATGAAACGTGAAACAACTCGATTCAAGGGAACCCTACTCGCTGCATTTGTCGACTAAACGGAAGAAGTCCTAAGCTCCAAACTTGGCATCTCCAAATGCGTCCGGCCACCTGCTTTTACACATCGCCTAGCTCAAACACATCAAAGTATAGTAGTTTGACAACCTAGTTTTGGTCATCATTAACTTATCGTAATGCACTCGGAACCACCTCACTAGTTCGATGGTGCATTGGAACGTGTGGTGTCTTGGACAAGCTAGTTGAATGGGGCATTCCACAATCATGTGCACCTCAATGGAAGAATATCGACGGAACATGATTTCTATTGACGAAACTGGAGGCTGCTTTTTTGTCAAAAAATTACAGTTAACGGAATTCACTTTGACCAAACCAAGAATCAAGTATTTCGCACAAGTTGTGGATTCCTTTGTAGAGACATCTTTGGTCACAACTCGAACAAGATGGCGTGAGCTCAAGCATACTTTGAGTCCGCAACAATAGCTCAAGATCCTCGAAAGGGAGAACCGTGAGTTGAAGATGCAATACTCAAATGCCTAGCCACATTGGATACTCAACTCGAGAACAATTCAGCCAAGAACACTTTCAAGAAGATGTACACCAATGTGTGAGTGATCCCCTTAACATCTCATTTCCAAGCTTGATAATATGATTTCACATGAAATCAAATCAAAACTCAAGAAACATGTGGACTTAGCATTCAAGGAGGAGAAATCTAGGGAGAAACTTGCAACAACTAATCTACGGGCTGGGGGCTTATGAGAGCACTGGCAAAGCAAGGATTTAAATAGCAAATGTCATGCCAGTGATCACTTGGGACACTGCGGTAGTTGGGGCATTCCAACGCACACCGCAAAATCATGCCATCATCACATTCAAGACATAAGAGGATAGGTTGACAATTCTTCTACAAACAAAAGCCTTGAAAGGCATTAAGATATGGATAGCAGAAGATCTTAGCCCTCAACAACTTAAGATGAAGGCTAATGTAAGGCTAATGAACTTCAAAAAGTACGAGAAGCTCAAAAGAATGGCAAGTGGGTACTATACTAGGAAGGCTTTGCTCTCATTAAAAATTTCAAATTGGCTTAGACACCACCATAGATGTGGAGACATTCATAATTGATGTAATACATAAGTCCTATAAGGCACTAGGATGGACTCCAATCCTCCTTAATTGATTGTGGTTTCTTTAGTCTCATAGGCCCTTTGGTCTTTTGTATACTATAATATATATATTCTCTCTCTCTCTCTCTCTCTCTCTCTCTCTCTCTCTCTCTCTCTCTCTCCCTCTCTCTCTCTCTCTCCCTCTATCTCACCGTGTATAAGCCATCCTTCCCCATCAAGTTTTGTAAAACCCGCGTGGGTCTTGGTGGTTAAGGCTCTGGCTCGTGTCGTTGGGTGTGTGTTCGATCCCTCGGGATCGCGTCGGATGAGTCAGACTGGCTCCTTGGGATTGTTCCTACGACGTAAAAAGCTATCTATCTCACCGTGTATAAGCCATCCTTCCCCATCAAGTTTTGTAAAACCCGCGTGGGTCTTGGTGGTTAAGGCTCTGGCTCGTGTCGTTGGGTGTGTGTGTTCGATCCCCCGGGATCGCGTCGGATGAGTCAGACTGGCTCCTTGGGATTGTTCCTACGATGTAAAAAGCTCTCTCTCTCTCTCTCTCTCTCTCTCTCTCTCTCTCTCTCTCTCTCTCTCTCTCTCTCTCTCTCTCTCTCCTCCCCCCTCCCCCCCTACCCCTTATCCTCGCATATCCCCCCCTACCCCTCTCTCTCTATCCCTCTCCCTCTATCTCTCTCCCCCCCTACCCCTTCTCCTCCCTTCTCCCCCCCTCTCTCTCTCTCTCCCTTTTGCTCCTCTATCCTCGTTTATCCAAATCTTCCCTACCGCCTTTTCTACATTAGACAGAACATGATAATGCACAACTTTCTTTGAGAATGACTATGAGTCAAGCCATGACTTCAGTCAACTTATTTACCCCATCAACACATACTTGTAGAGGCAATGGGTTTATATTGTAATTTTGTAGAGAGGCCATTGCTCTACCTAATCTTTTGGGTTGCTATTGCGATGTTGTGATGCCTTGGGCAAAGAACCAACCTTATCTCATGGTATGTGAGCATTCATAGTTCATTGGAGCCCATTTACCAGATGGGAGGTACCTTATTTCATTTACAGAAGGATACAGTTAGCTAGCTAGACATTGATGGCATTTTATCTAACACCACCTTGTGGGTATATCATACTCTACCAAAGGACATGTAAGAGGGATAATGCCCACGGTTTTGGAGGGGGTCAACTTGGGAGCTATGTTGCAAAAGGTGTCAAGACAAGCTCTTGGTACTTCAGTTTGAAGGGGAGACTCGTGTTCCTAATGAGCTTGAAGAGTGGATCATGAAGCTGGATAATTGTTCACTTTTATCCTCAAGATAATGAGGACAGAGTTGTTTTTTTTGTTGTGCAGTTGTGCACATAATTGGCACTAATAGCTAGTTCATGCTTGCCACAATTGGAAACACTATCAGGGGAGCCGACTCCTTGGTTAAGTTGAAAGGCCCTCTATTTTAGCCCTAGTGTTGGTCCATAGTATATCCTTTGTGAGAGCAAGTTCCATCATTTTATATGATGTTTTTAAGGGTTATGCTATCCTTGTTTATGCTTGCCTGCGCTACTATGATTGTTTTGTTAAAGATAATAGGAATTGAACTATTATCCACATAGGGCATAGGTGCAAACCCTAACCCTAAGGGGTTCACATGTATATCTTCATGTTCGTGTGATCTTCCTCCTTGGATATAGTATTGTTGCACCTTTGCGTGCACATATGCCACCCATGTACAATCACATTTGTTGACTATTTTTGTCATTGGTTTCCACACACATACATTAGCCTTTTACAGCCTCTTGGCTACCGCGACACTTAGTTGTCATCTTCATTTTACAAGCTTGATCCTTGGCACACAACAATTCTCCCATGACTTGGTTTTGATAGTTTAGCATAAGCCCCCCCAGTGGCAACTCACACACAGTATTCTCATGGGTAGACCCTCTTGCCTATACACGGGTAAGCCTCTTGCACAGAGCACAAGACCGCCTCTAGCATGGAGTTATTCTCATCACACAACCGATGATACACCAGTCATGACACCGGACAAGATCTATGAGTGGAAAGAGAACCCTCTTTGACCGTTTATTGCCATAGGGTATGTACCAATGCATGATGTCGACTCGAGCGTCATTGGCCTTGAGAGATCTGTTGTAGATTCTCCACATGCTAGCATGGACCATCCCGCATCTCCTGATCATACAAACTTGTTGTTAAGCCCTCAACACAAGGCACAATTGGTAGTAAGCCCTCAACATGAGGCATATTTGATGGTAAGTCCTCAGTATGAAGCACTCCCATCGACATCAGCTCAGACTGATTCTTGCGATGCACAGCCATCATTCTCATGCATGGATCTGACTCCATATTTTGCCACAGATGCAGATACTTAGCAAGATTTTAGTGATCATGCAGATTTACAACAGGTAAGTCCTCAGTACGAGGCACTCACATCTTCAACCATCACTAATGTTTTCACCTCTGACATGGAGCATACCATGGACATAGTTCCCTTTAGCACTTCAGATTAGCAAATTAGTCTTCAAGACATTCTAGCATCGGCTGAGTCATGTCGCATTGCACCACCCTTGGATACAATCATCACCACCACTTTTGCTCAACAGATCATTCCTCAACATGAGGATACCTATGCATCTGTGTGGTTCTATTACAATGCAGTGGACATCATCAGCTTCAGCCATAGCGCAACCTAGGGATACTCAGTGTTTCATCATGCACTTGTGGCTGTTGTATACAGTCCATACTTGATGCAGATTTGGGGTTGGATCCATGACTTCAGATTGACGGTCCCTACATCAGCATTCAGCACCTCATATGCCTCATGGACATCTTATGCATTCTCAGTGTTATTTCATGCTTCTAAACTTTTCTACTATGAACTCTTTCTCGAGACGAACCTATGACATATGCTACATTTCATGCCGATGGATGATTATCCATGCACACATCAGACAACCTTCAGCTCATGACAGTTGAGCATACAAGTTTGGTAGGCCACCATACCTTGTCAGCTTTATGGGCCTCTTCTTCAGTAAATAAGCTTATCATACTTGCACCTTTGGCCCATATTTTCAGCCCCTGGATCACTCTATCCACACCGACAATGCAGTCTTCTTTGACCCCGCATCACTTGACATAGATTACACTACTGCAACATACATCCGACATTGCTGTCAGTTCTTTTGGGTTAGTGACACCCTCGTATGTCACAACATATTGGATTATTTCTCCATCGCTACATCGACTAGCCTCACATCCGGACGCCTCTTCTACAAATCAGCTGCACAGTCCATGGTGACTTATGACATGTTCAATGCACAACCATTCATGCAGTTATCTTTTGATCGACCAGTCTTTAATCCAGGTGGACTTTACTTTCTGCATATTTCCTTCCTCTTCCTTTCGGCCTATCTTCTGAGTTTTGTTCCCAAAGGCAAAGGATGAACCACAACTTAAGAGGGTGAAATGCACATCTTGTACAAGATCACAGAAGTTGTACGCATTGTACATGCTTTCGCTACGTAGTCACTGTGCTCACATATGCACACACTACTCTGATTTCTTTTCAGTTTTCTTTTTCATTTTTGGATGCTATCATATGCACCAAACAAAATCCACAAACAAGTCTGGTACATGCACCCTACTCTACTTCCTTCCCTCGTGCAATTTAAGAGGGGGTGTTAAAGATAGTGTAAATTGCACTATCCACATAGGGCATAGGGGCAAACCCTAAACCTAACCCTAAGGGGTTCACATGTATATCTTCATGTTCATTGTCAATACACTTAGTGTACAGGTAGCTATATCATGTGCACTCCTCTCTCTCTCTCCCTCTCTCACTTTCGCTATCATGTTTGTGTTGGTTTTAATCTCCCTTCACACTCATTTGAGTCATTTCAGTGCTCTTTGTGTACTCTATTTTTTGTAGTTTTCCCTTCAATGGAAGTGTATTTTCTGTCAATGTCCTTTTTTTTTTTTTTTGGCACAGGGTTGTAAGCGAAAAAAAGAGTGTCTAATTTGAATTCCAAGATAGACATTTTACTAAAGACACTGCATAGTTATAGGTACAGTCTAAGTCTAAGAATAATATAGACAAAAGAGTGGCAAGAGGATACTGACAGGAAAATGAGAAACTGGTCTCGTGTGGTTGGGCCACTGGTTGCTATGAATCCTATTTTGTTGGAATAGTCACCTCCTTATCTATAATCCCCCAAATAAGGAGAGCATGGGGGAGGGATACCTAGGGCAAAATATGCCTAGAGAGAGGAGGAAGTACTTGGCTATAGATCAAGGCCCATGGTGGGAAGAAATGGTACAGTAGCGCCATTTGGTTGTCCATGGATGGAGTGGAGAGGCATGTATAGGGAAACTAGCAAGAAGGGTTGTGTGGACAGGGCGGTTGATCTCAACAACAATAGTATGTGTGGGGGTTAAAGGCCACCGTACCTAAACCTCGGCTATGTACAATACTCAAACACATATATATATGGATGACATAGAAGATTAGGGTGTTTTGCACCACCCACCAAAACTTGTGTGGATCTCTCTTATGGCTCTCCCTCTCTCTCACCTTCTTCCATTCCGCTTATGTTGTTGAGATCTCTCAAATGGTATCAGAGTGTGGGTATTCTAGCTGAGCTCGAGTGTGAGCCTGGAGCCCAAAGTATGCTATTGCTATAGCTCTCAAGAAGGAAGGAGAAGCTTCATTGTTGTCTTTACCTGCATCCTAGTGTGCAGAAACCTTCGAAAAGTTCTCTGAGTGGTTTTTTGCAAGCCAGTAGGTGGTTTTGGAGGAAAATGACGTTTTTTTATGATTCCCCTATTCCTTTTGACTACTGAGAGTCTCGAATGACTTGTAGAGGCAACCATTACCTGCTTTTGATGTCCATTGCACTTTGGGAGTTCAAAAGCACCTTCATTCTTGAATTTGGTATCATTTTGTTGGATTTTTGACTCACTATCTTTGCTTCAACGTTTTTCTGCCAGTGTATTGGAACTTGAGTTTGAAGCAACCATTCATAGATCTATAAGTTTCGGTGGACTCTTAGGAGGTCCTAAAAATTCTATGTTGCTCATCATTTGCACTCCAGTGGTGTTTATAGACAGGTCTGTTTGCAAAAACAATTTTTGGTCCGTGTGTTGGACCTGGTGATTGGGACCACAGTTTTCAAAACCATATGTTCCATTGCATTCCAGAGGCTCAAAAACCCCTACCTGCTCGCTTTTGCATGATACCGTGGAGATTTGGAGAAGTTCCATCTCTCTGAGGCACCGAATCGTATGTTTCTCTATCAAAAATCCATTCAAAGGTTCAAACCTTTGAGTTTTGGATTATAGGTCAATTGCAAGGGTTGGCTCCCCATTTCCCATTCATCAATTGGGATTTTGGAGTTCCAGTAGAAGAGAGATATTTGCAGATTATCTTTTTGAGTCTGATTATGCAGTGACGCCCATGTTTTGAGGCATCCCAGGTTCTATTTTCACTAGCAATCATTGCCATGGGATTGGATATACCTTATGCAAATCGCTCTCATTGCAATCTAAGCCGTGTGTGCGCTCATTCGTGGTTTGCATTGGGTTGTAGTGGATGCTTTACATGCCATTTGGATGCATTGCAATCCTTGTGGATGCACTATGATAGGCCCATATTGCCTTGTGGGATGCTTTATTTATGAATGTTTAGCACACAGATGCTATTTTATGTTGACGCACAGCTTTGACATAATGCAGTGGAGTGGATGCACAGGTTGTGCTATGATCTCTTGGATGAGACTCTATTGATGTATATGCTCATGGACAACATTTATGAGTGAGGAATTTTGGCACTTATTGGCATTGGGATTGCCATTGTTTTGCCATTGTAGTTGGCATTTTCTTTTGGGCCAAATTTGCTCATATGGATGCATAGTATATGAACATGAGTCAGATGCATTTTGATGCTCTAAGCCTTGAGTTTTGGTGACACTGTCCTTCATTAAGGCAGACATATTTGGGTGCACCTGGTATTTGGTATGATTTCTCTCTTGCAAGTACTAGCATTTGGGATTTTGTTTCATTTGCATCATGGCATCCTCTTCCACGTCTAAAAATGAGCTTTTCAACATTAAAAAGTCTGGAAAGAACAAATAAGGGATGTGCTTATTCAAAAGAAGTAGATTAAACCCTTGGCAAGGATTGGAGCTAAGCATGCAGAAATGACTTGGATGCATTAGCAAAGTCTACTATTAGACTTCATCGTGCAAGTCAGTTTATTTCATAGTAGTAAATGAGCAGACTACAAAAGAACTGTGGAAGAAAATTATGTGCCAGTTATGAGAAGGAACCTGCTTCTAATAAAGTTTACCTCATGAAGAGGTTGTTTGAGCTGCAGATGAAGGAAGCGGTCTCATTTCTTCTCACTTGTATAAATTCAATATTATTTTTAGCCAGCTTCAAGCTTAGAAGATGAATTTTGATGCAGAGACTAAGGTAATATTTCTCTTGTGCTCATTGCCATCCTCATGGGATACCTTCTGTATAACTGTCAATAACTCTCCACCTACTTCATAAGGGCTGTATGGTTTTGGAAAGGGGTGCCAAGTGTGGGAAATTGTATCCCTTACATGTATTAGTGGTGTCTGATCATGTTGTTGCAAATAACTGAGTAGCCAAGTACATCTTTGTGGCATTGTAGGTTGGGGTACATGAGCCAGAATGGAATGAAACTCTTATGCCATTTGGGTTATGTACCGCATATGAGTTTTTTTTATTTTGAATTTTGCTAGCACTATCTCTATGGGAAGTAGAGTGAATCAGCCCATAAAAGAAAGGAAAGAAAGAGCTTGAAAGAATTCATTTGGTGCATTCATACGTATGTGATCCCATGCCTATGCAATTATTATTAGGTGGGGCTAAGTACTATGTGACATTCATTGATGATGAAACTAGGAAAGTTTGGGCTTATGCTATAGCTCAAAAGATCAATGTGTTCCAGGTATCTCAAAAATGGTTGGCTTTGGTTGAAAATCAGCCACGTAGAACACTTAAATGCCTAAGGACTGATAATGGTGGAGAGTATATCTCTCATGACATTTCTGTGATACACATGGGATCAAGAGGGAGCTCACATCTCCTCATACTCTAGAGCAGAATCCAATTGCAAAACACATGAACCTCACTATTCAGGAAAGGTTGCAATGTATGCTTTCCAATGCAAGTCTTTCTGGTGGTTTTTGGGCTGAGGCAATGAAGATTGCAGTGCATGTGATCAATAGATCACTTAGTAAGAGTTTGGATGGTGGTATCCTAAAGAGGCATGGAGTGGCAAGAGGCCCTCTTACTCTCATTTGCGTATATTTGGGTGTGAGGCATATGCACATGTGCCAAAAGAGCTTCAGAAGAAGCTAGATCCTAAGTCTAGGAAATGCATCTTTCTGGGTTATGGTGAAAGTGGAGAGATAGGCTATCGTCTCTAGGATCCAGAAGCAAAGAATATCATATGAAGCCATGATGTGATCTTCAATGAGAGGAAGATGCATAAGACACTGATGAGGGATGTGGAAATGAGGCTCTCTCTTCTGGCTCTCCCTCTTGAAGTTTAAGTTTGTGATTCCACACCTCACACACACAGTGTGAGCTCTTGAGCTATTCTATCAGTCTTCTACTGTGTGTAACCTCTGTTGGTCGATTTCTAACATGGTATCAGAGTCAAAATAGGAGGCTCAGAGGTGTGGGAGCCTAAAGGCAAGGACGTTGCTGAATGACAATTCTGATTTGAAAGCTCTTGGGAATCGACTTCCACGACTAGAGGGCAGTGCCCTTACGAAAAGGACAGTGACTCAGGTTCAGTCAGGTGCATTCAAAGTTTTGGTCTACTAAAGGTTGAGTTTGTTCAGCTTTGTTGTGCAGTTTATTAAAAGAGATGGCAATCTCTTTAGCCTCTTCATCCCCTGCTCTCTTTTCCTCCTCCCCCATATTTCTTTCTTTCACCATCCCTAACTTTGGAGAGTCTGGGAAACTGGATGGGACAAATTAACCTCAAGAAGGTGAAAATCTAGATTTATCTAGTGGCTCAAAGGCTATGGAAATTGACAATGGGATTGGAGGTGAAGCCGGAGGATATGGTGGATAGATAAGGGAAGATACTCAGGCTGTAGATGGACAGGATCTCAAAGCTTGGAAAGACAGAGATGCCCATGCCTTGGCATTGATCATAGGGACTATGGTAGACTCTGTGTTCCTCACATTCAAATGGCTAAGACATAAGTAGAGGCATGGACCATTATGAAGGAACTGTATGAGATATACATCTTGGATCTTGCTTCTTCAGCATCAACTCTACAACCTTGATATGGATGAGGGAAATTCGGGAGGCAATTAATAGAGCGAGTGAGAAAAAGCGAGCGAGGCCAAAACAGCGAGCGACAATTAGTTGAAGTGGTTGGAAAATCAAGCAAAAAAAGAAAGAATCTAAGTTTTTGATAAAATAATGGCTTGAAGTGCAAAGTATTCAAAAAGGTGGCTATGTGTCACAAAATTTATATTATGATGCACACGAGTTTTTTAGATGGTGCAAAAAGGCATGATATTCATCTAAATCATGCCTTGTCATTTGATTTAATATGTAACATTATGCCATTTATATTTGATAATCAAAAGATGTAGGGATGCTAAAAACTCATCTTTTGGGCGAAAACAATCAAATGTTGACATCTTGCCAAAATATAGGGATGTGAAAATGTCCTCTTTTGGGCCAAAACAAGGAGCGCGTTAACGCGCTCCCTGTTTTGGCCCAAAAGAGGACATTTTCACAGGGACGCATTCCCTGTTTTGGCCCAAAAGAGGACATTTTCACAGGGACGCGTTCCCTGTTTTGGCCCAAAAGAGGACATTTTCACATCCCTGTATCTTTTGATTTATAAGTCCAAACGGGGTCATGTTACATATCAAATCAAATGGCAAGGCGTACTTTAGATGATTATCATGTCTTTGTGCACCATCTAGTAAAATTTAAACCACCAAAATATGAATTTGTGGTCAATTTGCTGCATTGGTAAGATTAGTGGGAGGTAAGAATAAATCATTAGGGAAGGATATTTTTGCAGTAACAAAGAAACATGGGTTTTATTTCAAGAGTGAACAGAGTTAAAAATGCTAAGCATTTACATATGCATGGAATCTAGACTAATCCATGCAAGGAGTCCTTGGAAAGATGATATTAATTACTCTAGTGGAAAGAGAGAACTTGATTGCAGTAGGGTTTGTCTTTGATACAAACAATGACTTGGAAATTAAACATACAAATGGTCTCATGGATGATGTGAAATTAGTGTTAATGGCTTTAAAGTTATATGCATGCTTAACCTTCTAGCACTGAGGAACATATGCACTTTTGAATAAGTTGTTATTTTTTTCTACTAAAATGGGGGATTTATAAAAATTTTATTGTTTTTTAATGGCTCGCTTTTTTTGGCTCGCTCGCTTTTTGTCGCTTGCTTTTTGGTAATCCTCGAAATTCGGTACGTGACCACTTGACAAAGGTCAAGGTGGTGAGGGATGACTGGCATCAATTGGTCGGAAGGTGGACTCATGCCATTTGGCCTTGAGGTACTGCGGAGGCTACCTCAGAGTTTCAAAAGATTTGTAACGACTGTGACAGTAGGACAAAGGACAAAACCTTGTACTTTTGAGGATTTGGGTTCATTACTACTATAGGAAGAAGCTAGGAAAAGCTCTGCAACAACAAAAAAGATGACAAGGCACTGTAGGTAAAGGATTACGTTGGAAAAGGGAACGGAAAGCCTAATAGTGGCAAGTCTAAGGAGGGCAACTCTGATGATGAGGACACTTCCAAGAGGAAGCAGAAGAAGAAGTGCTTCTATTGTGACACACCAGACCATTTTGTGAAGGACTGCAAAAAGAAGAAGGCGGATCAAAAAAACAAGAGGAAGAAGTCCGGAGGGTGATACAAAAGCCAAACCAAATGTGGTAATCAAATAGTTATTCTTGGTGACATCTCCGTGTGTTACTGAGGTTAGATATGCCAACCTAGAAACCATAGTGATGATGTTTGACATTGAGATGTGGGTCAATGAGGAGTCAGAGACCTTTTTGAAGGTGAAGGACAGCATGGAGTGCTTGGTATCCTCCAGGTGTGTGATCCATTAATACTGACATGAGGGTGGATTCCATGAAGTACCCTAGGGTTTCATGTTCAGATGGCTGTTGTACTTAAGAAGGGGACAGTACAGGATTACACAGGCTATTGGTATGTGCCACAGGCACACAGGTAGTACAATGATCTAGTATGTACTTGATGTTCTTCATTTGAGCCTTTTAGCATGTTATGGGGAGACTCTGCTCTTCATTTGTCTCAGGTAATGCAAGAGTGGATTGGCCTTCTTCAAAGGCAAAAGTGGAAGTGTGGGTGCTTCTTCAAATCTCGGACACAGATTGCTAGAAGGTTATGGACAAGGTGTACTGAAGCCAGAAGAGTACCCGCTTGAGAGCTCAATGCGAGTTCATGGTCCAAGTTATCTAAAGATATTCATTGGTTGTAGACCTTGCCAAAGGAAGGATAGGTTGAGACTAACCCTCAGAGCATGATGTCTAGAAGTTTCCAGGTTGTTCACTCATTAAGAGGGGGACAACTGGAAGATCGTGGTGGCTGGATTGCTTGATTTCGAAGGTAGGAACGTGACTGAGGGTGGTGGAGCTAGGATGTGCTAGTAGAGATCGACCTGTGTACCAGGATGGTGTACGAAAGCGGAACCAGACTTGGTGGAGCAAGAGCTACTAGATGAAAAGCCAGGAAAAGATTTTGACATCGCAATGTTCTAGAGGACTACGACTAGGGAGTTACTAGAGCATCGTCATCAATGTGTTAGCATTGGGCCAAGATGTGTTGGTGAGAGGGGGTGTTGTAATGGTCACCTCTCCATCTGTAAGACCCCAAATGAGGAGATCACGGGGGAGGGATACCTAGGGCAAAGTATGCTCATAGAGAGAGGAAGTACTTGGCAGATCAGGGCTGCCATGGTGGCAAAATGGTACAACAATGCCATGTGACAGTCCATGGATGGAGAGGACAGGCCTATATAGGGAAACTAGCTATCTCTTTTGTATTGTGTCCATAGCTTTGGATGGAAATATATTATTTTGGTGTTTTCTATATCTGTTTGGTTCATTGTCTACTATTGATGAGTCTACACATCTATCCTATGCACATAAGTTTAAGAAGTTTGTGATTCCACACCTTGGCACACACTATGTGAGCTCATGGGCTATTCTATTAGTGTTCCACTGTGTGTACCCTTTGTTG
Organism: Dipteris shenzhenensis; assembly: GCF_047967505.1. Taxonomy (NCBI): domain Eukaryota; kingdom Viridiplantae; phylum Streptophyta; class Polypodiopsida; order Gleicheniales; family Dipteridaceae; genus Dipteris; species Dipteris shenzhenensis. The sequence continues at coordinate 1,047,466 of NW_028239847.1, read as the reverse complement.
GTCGAATTCTAAATATTTCACATCAGAACTATTACAAGACATGAAATTGTGAAATCGTGTGAATGTTTTCTTGGTTTTGAAGGATGTTATTTTGAAAGCACAAGGATATGGATGTTGCTACCCTTCAAGCATTTTTTCCTCTTGAAATAATGTTACTCCTTTCTTTTAACTATTCTTCTCTTGTGGGAATTTTGTGCCTTCAATTTCTCATGCTGGATTTAATAGCATTTCACTCCCACATTCATATTTGTGTATTGCATCTTTGAAGGCATGGTGCCATGAACTCAGTGTCAAAAATTGGATTATTTTTGGGTTCTTACGAGTAATGTTGTCTTGAGCTGTTAGTTGATTTCTCTTGGTAAGGAGTACCCTGTCCAACAATATTATGGTGGGTTTCAAAAGCTTGTTACGTAAATTTGCATTCAGAATAATGCCTCTTCATTCACATTGTTAAGGTTAGTGTGGCAGGATACCTAAGATGATGTTTTTGAAGCTAATTGAACATATTCCTATACAGTGCATTCAATCAGAGGACAATCGGGCCTATTTATTATGTTTTGTGTTGTCATAGATTGGAAAAAAAAATGTCGTCTATAGCAAGTACTACTGAATAAGGTAAATGGAACTCTTTCTTCCATCTTGGCTTTAGTAAGGCAAGTATATATGCTAGGCAAATAGCCATGTTATAGCAAGCCTTTGGTCTAGCACCTATTTGACTACGCATTGATGGTTGTTTTAATGATGTTTCAGTATCAGCATGAGTTTCTAGGTAGGTGGTCTAAAATGTTTTATCTTGGGTCCTCTTGGGATGCTTGATCTATTTCGGGCTCATGCTATCTTTGTGCCGGCCATTTACTCTATTTATATATGTAAAATACATAATTTCTGAATATATAAAATACTATATACATAATCTATGCATGTGTGTGCACGCATGCATGCACACACACACACATAATGGCCCGAAATGGAGAGGGTATCAATAAGGAGATCCAGCCCATACTTACAAAAGTCCCATCTATAATGCACAAGGGTTGAAATTTCTAGAAAGGACAAGCTCAATAGTGATTGATATGATAAGGAAGGAGAGTAAGTTGAAAGAGCAAAGATAGGGGAGGTTCAAGTCATTAACATCATGCAAAAAGAGTCGTGGCAGTAATTTCTAAGAAAGGAAATCCCCAATTATTTTGTTTGATGGTGGTGCATTTTAATGAAACATTTGAGTTACAAATGTTTCATTGTTTTTGCTAGACACGTCGTTGCTTTTGGACATATTTTTTTGTCACCTTGGTGTAGTTACTTGAGGGATTAGCATGACAAATGGGAATTCTCTCTCTCTCTCTCTCTCTCTCTCTCTCTCTCTCTCTCTCTCTCTCTCTCTCTCTCTCTCTCTCTCTCCTCTCTCCCTTACACATGCGTGGCATGTTGCCTATCTCCCACGTGTCGCGTGTGTTTTCCCGCATAGGCTCCTATGTTGGTGCCATTTTGCTCATTGCTGGTCACATTGCTTGTTGTAGGAACCTTAGCTGATGGTGCCTTACTGCTCATGCTTGGGCTTTTGGTGCCTCCTGGCTCTGCTGTGGGTTGTCCCCTACCAGTCGGACTAGCTATTGCTAGTTGTGGCTAGTGCTAGCACAGCTATGGCCCCCCCATTGTGGCACTTCTTGCAACCTTCTTGGATGACAAGAGCAGCCCTCACAGCCCTTTAGGGCTCTCTTGGTCCCCTCTTCCTACAAGACAACTTTCAAAAACGCCCACAATTTCCTCAACATCGGAGCCAAACCCCCCTTAGAGATAACTCTAGGCTTGCTGTAGGTCTCTCCTATTGGCAAATCAACATATCTCATTAGTACAGATCAAGAAGGGGATAAAAATCAGTAAATTGCTAGATGCTTTCTTGAAATTAGTTAGTCACAATGCCTACACGTGGGTTTATAGAAGATACATGGGGAAAACAAGCTCTAGATAATGCCATGATAGCCCTCTCCTTGCCAGGAACTACTCACAAACCAACAACATATGTATTGGCTTGCCTCAACAAGGTATGCCTTCGCATTGATTGAAATGACTAATAGTTTGGAGGCCACAAATGTGGCCTTGATGGCTGAGAAGGCCCACCTGGACAAGACACTTAGTGAATTCAAGAAACATGGAGGAAAAATGTAGGAAGAATGGAGGAAAGAAAAGGCAAAAAGTGAAGAGTGGGAGAAAGAAAATGCAGGATGGGTAGCCAAGAGATTCGGCAACATGACAAAATACAAGTAAATTATTGCTAGTGATGAAAATTTGTGGATAGCCATATTGCAAGCTGCATATCTTCCAATACATAAGGAATCATATTCTACTTTGAACGGAGAAGTTTTAGATCTTTGGACAAGCTATAATTTTTATTTTGGGAGCGTATCAATCAGACATTCATAGCAGAAGTTATACTCTCTACAAAATAGCTAAAAGTTGCTATTGTTACAGCCAGTAAATTACTGCAATTAGCCAGTTCGCAAAAGTGAAGTGTAAACAATGAAACCGACTAAAGAGAATTAGTGCTTGCTCTACTAGCATCCTTTCTCTTTCATCTAGAGTAAAGTAAAAGATTATGAGAAACATAACCAGAAGGATTAGGAGCTCAAAATCCTCTTAAGTGTAACTCCACGCCATAACAGTCTAGTAATCATGATAAGAGCCATGCCACATAAAGTATAAAGCTACACTACTAAAAGTATATAGTAGTTCTAGCATACTACTAGGCATGACAATGTAGAAATAGAGCACGCTTAAAGCATATCAAACATAAGCATATCCTTCAACAATGCAATTCTAAGCATCTGTCCAAGCTTGTGTACGTGAATTACATGCACCAGTTGTGGGTAGGGGATATCCAAATCATGAGCATATGATTACACCATCTACTTGCATGCTCAAACTACCCATCGTCCTTAGTTTGAGCAGATCAAGTAAGGTAAATTGATAAAAGTTATAGTACTTGAACTCCTTTCACACAAATTGCCCATAGTCCTCAATTTGAGTAGATCCACCAGTAAGGCAAAGTGCTAGTCTCTAGTATGCCCAAAACCTTCACCAAAGTGCAACGACATTTAATATCACAATGGGAAAGATCAAGGAAAGGGCAGATCATAGTCTTTCCTTTTGTAGCGACAATCTAGATGCAGTGTAACACACGGAAGTAAGGAAATGGACAAGCTATCGCAACTTGTTTAAAATGAAATGTAGAGAAAAGGTAACAGCCGTGTTGGTCTAAAACCATGGAGCAACTAACACCAGGATGAGGTAACAGCCATGCTGGTCCAAAACCATGAAGCAACTAGCACCGGGTGTGCAATGTGATAAGGCTTTTCAATTTCCAATTTAGAATGAACCTGACAAAAAGCTAAGGAGACAATGCAACTCTCATCTCTAAACTCTTAATTTACTGCAACAACCATATCTTCATGCTGCCGGTGAGAGGGAGGCAATTGAATCTACTCAATCACGCACAGTGTTTTCAAAGTCATAGAGATACCCAAGCAAGTATACCAACGTGACCAAAGCGCAGTTACTAACATCATGCAAAGCTGCAAGCAGTAAGAAGCCGAGCAAGAAACTATGCCAAAGCGTAGTTAGGCTAACATCATGCAAAAGCGTAGTTAGGCTAACATCATGCAAAGTTGCAAGCAGTAAGCTACCAGCTCCTCATGCCTTCTCCCATAGCCGTATCAAGAAACTATGTACCACCCCATGTACATTGCATATACACCATGTCGAGCTATTCAACAAAGGCAAGCATAAGGGCTTGAGTGAAGGTTGGCCATTATAGAGCCACAAATATAGGGAAGGTCAGCTCACAATACAATCACAAATCTCTGACTGTGTAAGCTTATGATCATACTCAGCAGCCACAATTGCAATGCAGTACATAGGAGGCTCCGTAGCTATGTTTGGGAGCTCCCAGGTCAAGAATATTGTCCAACATATTATCATGCTGATGATAATATGTAGTGGACTGTAGCGAACAAGAGCTTATTCAGGACGGTTATATCCTAAGTGTTGGTGTCAGCATTCATGAGGTTTTCCTCATTGCCCACGAGCTTCAGAGGCATGGCCTACTCGTGGTCACTACTTGTGGAGGCTTTGAGACCAATCTTTACCTCTTCTGTCATGCATAATGCAACCAGCTCCTCAAAATCGGGCATAGTGCAATGCATGGAAATAGGAGTGTCCAAAGATTTGTATTGAGGGCCTACACCCTTCAAGGTGATAGACACCAAATCATCATCTTCCACATTACAATTTATGAGGTTAAGTCTTCCGTTATTTGCCTTATCTCAGCCACATAGACGGTGATGCTTCTATTTCCTTTCCACATTCCGTGGAGTCGCTACTTGAGTTGAAATTTCCTTGCCTCCGTGCTTGTGCCATATAATTTGTGAGTGATATCCCAAGCTTCTTTAGGCATGCTAGCCTTCTTGGTGTGAGGGATGAGTGTATTGAAAATGCATAAAGATATCTAATGCAATACTTTTCTTGATTTTTCCACCCATGTTTTGTACTCCAATTTTAGCTCATCCGATGGTTCACATCCCATGGCAACTCCAGGCATTTTCTTCGCCCGCGATCAATCCCCAGCACCTTTTCCCATGAATAAATCTATTCAACCAAGCGCTATAATTATTTTGTCAAATTTTCACCCACTACTTGGGCTACTTGAGTGCTTGATTAACAATACTTACTTGCAAATGCAACTCAAGTCAATGGCACCTCTTTTATTTTTCTAAACACACTCACTTAAAGTGAGGTAAATGGCATCCAAATCTGAGAATTCACCCTCTTTTCAAGTGCTTACACTTGCTTGAATTTTAGGCATCCAAGAGCATCAAATTTGAGCACCATTTTTGGGCATCAATTCAAGCATGTACCAATGCACTTATAACATCTCCCACTTTTTGTAAATGAGCATATTTAGGCATCAAACCACCCTCAAGTACTTCCAAATCTTGTACTTGCAAGGATTTATCAATCCCAAATTTATCCAACTCTTTTGGGCATCAAATACATCCAATTTTGGCATTCACACCCTCAAATGCATCCTCCAATTCAAATTTATTGGCAAAACTTTATTCCAAGTGTTCTAATGCATCAACACTTCATCAACCATGCCTGTAACCTCCAGTCTCAACTCTTTTTTTCTCCTAATGTGTAATTCTCTGATTTTGGCATGCATTTCCCACAACAAATGCTATCCCAAATGGCAATTCCTTCCACCATGCTACCCACGTGTACTATGCCACTTTTCTTGCAAAGAGAAACAGCAATAAGTGACCAAAAAAGTGCATTTCTGAGCAATGAACACTTACATGATCTCTCTCAAAAAAATAACCAACAGGGCTCTATCTTTCTTGAGACATTAAGTGGTTCATCCCACATAGCTATGGCCATTAAATACGATCACAAGGGGTGAAAATTGCATCATCCACATGTGGCACATAAGAGGGCAATGCTAAAACATTAGAGACAAAAACTCTGCAAATTTATTGGGACACAAATTTGACCCTGTCTATTTTTGTTCAAGCCAGCTAAGGCTACACTTGTATCTTCATGGCTCTTTGTGCTCTATAGCTAAAGAGATCTTCAACTCTGCTTTGGCACATAAGAGGGCAATGCTAAAACATTAGAGACAAAAACTCTGCAAATTTATTAGGACACAAATTTGACCCTCTCTATTTTTGTTCAAGTCAGGCTACACTTGTATCTTCATGGCTCTTTGTGCTCTATAGCTAGAGAGATCTTCAACTCTGCTTTCCTTTTGTGTTGTGGCTCAGCTTCCCTATTTCGAGTTTCACACCATGATGAATAAGACTATGAGTATGTCGACAATAAACTCGTACTTGCTATTGACAAGTGGGTTAGAATCAACAATCTACTCCACAATTTGCTCTCAATCTATTTTGTAGGACACTTAGAGTCAAATTATGGTCTGACCGTGATTTGACTATGCTCCGACCATGAGACCCAACTTATATCCTATGCATTATCAAACTCATTTTCTTCTGATCAATAGCAATGCATTTTTATATCAGTATTCTTGGGGATTAAAAGACCTAGAAGTAAGCACACTACATTGAGTTTCCCAAGCTCCTCTTTGTCTTCTTGCAATGTCTACCCATTAATCTCTTAATAGTTGTGACATTGACTCAATCTATAGCACAACGGACTACCTTGATCCAATAGACTTGAGTTTTGTAGCCTCATCAACACCAGAAGCGTGAGCTAAAGACTCATCTGTCATCGTTAAGTTAAACTAGCCACGCATTGCTCTAGTTCTTGTCATTTCCTTATTGTAGCCATTCCATCGAGTTGTTGTCCCTAATTTTCCTTTTATCACTGTGAAGACCTCATATCTGAATGATCTAATAGCCATTCTAAATTAGATGAACCAATGCAAATGGTAGGTGAGCTGCCAAAAAGCCAAAAATCTATCACATTTGCTGTGTGCTAGAGTATGATGGCTCGTTGTGGATCTTTGCATGCTATGTGCTCATTAGAGGAGCCCAGGCTACTATCAAGAAAATTATTCTAACATTTGTAATGAGCTCATGACAGGCTCTTAGAGTTGACCATTCATGGTGCTACATTCTCACACAAGTCCTCAGTGTTGGTGCGCATTCCTTACTCTTTTCTCTCCAACCGGTCTATGAAGCATTGTTTCAATTCATCCTACTTCCTTCCAAACTTGGGTGACCTCACAAAACTCCTGCAAAGACCATAAGATTCCACCCCAATGCAATTTTTTACGTATGAGTCATTGATGCTCCAGCAGCATCTTTCCAGTTCTTCCCCATAGGCTCTTCATGGTTCTCCTAGCCTTCAGCACTAACTAGCTGTCATGACTACATGGGGATCTTCATTGTCTTTCATACCAAGCTAAAGAAGCAAACATCACACAAGGGAAGAGAGGAGATGTACATGAAACTCCATTCTCCATTGCAGGATGTCTGATCTTCTATACTTTCACTCTTCACTTCTACACACATATACAAGGAGGTCCTAAGACCTTTCACTCTTCACTTCTACACACATATACAAGGAGGTCCTAAGACCATTCACACCCATAATTTAAAGAAGACACATCATCCATCTTCTTCCAACTTCAACAAGTGTTGAATCCTATAATTAATTGATTCCTCTGGAGACAATCTATGCTCAGCTGTTATTGAAAGACTAGGTACAATAAACTCCATTGGTACTACTACTTCACATCCATAAACAAGGCGAAATGGTGTCATTCCAATAGTTATAGATTGTACAAAATGCCCATAATGCTAAATGGAATTTTTGATCCCAATTAGTCTGATTTTCCGAAACTGTCCTTCTCATAATTTTCTTGAATGTTTTTTTGGAATTCTCAGCCTGACCATTGGCCAATGGATAGTAAGTAGCTAACTTCTTATGCACAATCATGTGTGTGTGTGTGTGTGTGTGTGTTAGTTTCTTCATAACTTTATTCATGAAATGAGCCCCTTGATCAAAAACTATCTCTATTGGACAACCAAACCGGGTTATGATATTGTGATAGATAAACTTAGCTATGCTAGCTATTGTATTATCTCTCAAGGCAACTGCCTCCACCCGCTTTGTGCAATAGTCGATAGCCGCCAAAATATATTTATTGCCAGTATACCTAGCCACAGGTTTGATCGGTCCCATAAAATCGAGTCCCCATTTTTGGAATGGACCCAAAGGTAAGAAAGGCTGATGTGGCATCTGATCTACATCTATTGGCCTGCCATATCTTTGACATGGTGAACACGTTTTAGCAAATTGATGAGCATATCTCAATACAATGGGCCACCAGGAATTTACCTGCAGTATCTTTTTTTATAGTAATATCACCAGAAAAGGGACCTCCTGAATTTCCAGCATGTGCTTCCATGAGGATTGCCTTCCTTTCATGATCTTGCACACATCTTCGGATAATCTAATTAATACCCCTCCTGTGCAAAACTCCAGCTCTCACCAAAAATGGTTTACTCTACAACACAAATTTCTTCCTCTAATCTCTTGATAATGGCTAAGGTACCATCCCTTCTATCAAAAAAAGAAGCATTCTATCATACCAATCTTGCCCACCATCCAAGTTGACAGAAAACAAATGTGCATCAGGTAAATCATCCTGAACTCCCAAAGGTGCCTCACCATTCATCAATCGGCTTAAATAATCTAGGTGTATGAACAATGTCATAATCATATTCTTGGAGGAGTTATATCTATCTAGCTAGCCTACCAGACAATTGTGGTTGTTCACCAAATAGATAAGAGCTTGATGGTCCACATGTAAGATCTTTATTCCCCAACAAATATTGTCTAAATTTTTTGAGAGCATAAACCATTCCCAATGCTTCACTATGAGTAACACTATAATTCTGCTTTGCCTTTGCCAATCTTCTACTGGCATAATATATTGGCTAAAACCACCCTACAACAAATTTCTGCATTAATACTGCACCTATGTCCATATCTGAAGCATCAACAAAAATATGAAATGGTAGTTTCCGGTTAGGTGGTTTGAGAATTGGTGCCACCACTAACATCTTCTTCAATAAAATGAAAGCCTTCTGTTGCTCCTCCTCCCATCTATAAGCTTCTTCCTTCCTGGTAAGTTTTGTCGATGGTGCACAAACATGGGAAAGATAGCACAAAAACTTGATATGCCATTTGATATGCCCAATAAAGCGTAATAACTGCTTAAGAGTTCTTGGTGTAGGGGCATTTTGAATAACTTCCACCTTTCTTGGATCTATGGCCATGTCCTCTTCCAAGATTATATGACCCAACAGAACACCCCTCTTAACTGCAAAAGCACACTTCTCTGGATTAAGACTAAGCCGTGCAATTTTGCATCTCTCAAGGCATAATCTAAGATGTTGCAAATGCTCCTCCTTCCTTCCAAACATAGAGAAATCATCAAGAAAAACTATGATAAAGGTTGTCAGGTATGGAGCAAAGACTTCTTGAATCCACTTCTACAATGTGGGAGGTGCATTTTTTAGACCAAAAGTCATGACATTGCTAGCAAAAGCTCCCCACCCTGTAATGAAAGCAGTTTTGTCTCTATCTTCCGGAGCCATCCTTATTTCATTATACCCACTAAAACCATCAAGAAAGATATACATCTCATGACCAGCCACAGCATCAAGCATTGTGTCACAGAAAGGTAATGGAAAAGGATCTGTTATTGTTGTTGCATTGAGCTTTCTGTAATCAACACACACCCTGACTTTACCATTCTTTTTAGGTACTATAACTATGGGTGAAAGCCATGTTACCTTATCCACTAGGGAAATAAACCTCACCTTGAGCAATTTGTCCATTTCTTCCTTCACTTTTTGAGCATAATTTGGGTTCATTCTGTATCTTTTTTGGATCACGCGGACAACATCCTTCTTTAAGTTGATCCTATGTTGACAAAAATATGGATCAACCCCCTTCATTTTTGTATAACGCCAAGCAAATACATCCTTGAATTCCAGCAACAAGTGTCTCAAATTTTCATGAAAATTTCCATCCAACAAAGCACTAACATGCACCACCTTCAGATCTTGTTCTATTCTGAGATTCATCTCTTTGAGGTCATCCTCCTGAACTCTTGCACACCTTCTTAGGTGATCTTCAAATGCTGTTTCTCCTTCAATGATTGCCTGAATAAGCATTCCATTGTTCTGAAGTTACTTCATTTGACTTTTGTTCTTTGTATTTCCTTTGTTTTGCTTTCGGGCTGTCTCCTTCTAAATTTGAAACTGCAGGAACCTTCTTTGATGAAGAACTGCTCCCTTCATTTTTCTTGTATTGGTCCACTATGGCATGCACATCCACTTCAAAAATTGGAATTAAAGAGGTATTTCTTTTTAGAAAATACTCTTCCTCATCATATTCAACTTTGACCACCATTTTAATGCCTTCAGTTGCCAAGGGTTGAACACTTTTTGGAACACTCCTTGTTGGAACCATGGCCATTTTAAATTTCTTCTTTCCCTTATGAACAGTTACCCTATCAGCTCCCCAATCCTACTTAATCTTGGCTACCCAAAACCACGGCCTGCCTGGAATAAGATCTATCATTTCCTTCCATTCGAAGAACAAAAAAATTGACCATGAAAGTAAGACCACAAACTCCGATCTGTTGATTTCTTAGTATCCCGAGAGGTTGGACCCTTTGTTGATCGGCCATTTTGACCTGAAAAGGAGTTGGCTCTAACTCATTGAGACAAATGTTTTTGTAAAGATCCTCTGACAGAATGTTCACACCAAACCCGCCATCCAAAAGGAAGTCCAATATGATCTATGATTTATATTCCACCTAGATTAGTGGAACAGTATAATCTACATCTTCAATTTGTGCTGCATCAACTTTGGGGTCAACTTCTCAAACCTCCTCATCCTCCTCTGCTCACACCATTTGTTAAATTCTTCAGCAAGAGTTGTGCTTTGAATTCTGGTACCAAATTAAGAAGCTGGCCTAATGTGATATTTATTTGAGCCTTCAGCAAACTGTGAAACAATTTCCCATGGTTCACTGCATCTCTAAGTTTGGGTCTGTTGCGTATTTCACCAACCGGATAACACCCTCTAGAAGGAGTCTTTCACTTGAGATCTTCAAGCTTTGGTTCGTCATGCTACTCCTTGAGCACATCAACATCTTTTGTAAACAATTATAACAACAATTGGTGCTCTCATGATTTCTTTTACCACAGAACTCACATTTAGGCTTCTCTGAGAAAGCGACTTCTGACAATACCATGCTTTTCAAATGCTGTTTGATCTTTTTCTCCGACTTCTCATCTCTTGAAGAGGATTTGACTTTTTTCTTGGACTTCGCCCGGGATCTCCTTAGATTTCCCTTTCTTCGATTGCTTCTTTCATTTACGTTTGCTCTTCTTGTCTTCATTATCGAAATCATCCGAATCATCATCATCAGACTCAAAATCCGTATCTTCATTTTCACTGCCTGTGCCAAAGTCTCCATATGAATCTGTGTTTGAATCAGAATTCCTTGTTTCCTTCCTTCTATTCTTTTTGGATTTTCTATTGGTCATACCAACTCTTCGTTCGGCTCACTGTGCGGCTTCGACCATATTGTCAAAGTCATTAGGTCCTCCTAGGGTGTCCCTCCCAGTAACATGATTTCTCAATTTGGTATTCAGTCCCTTACAAAAGTAATCTCCCAATTGCTCTTGAGTCGATCTCTGAGGAGCAGCTAGAAGCCTCCAGTTCAAATTGTGGAACTTCTGGGTGTAGTCTTCTACCAACATATCTTTATGTTTCAACTACCAGAGTTTTTAAGAATAGCTTCTAGTATTTTCTCTTGCCAAAACCGTGCAAGAAAAGCCTTCTTTAAAGTCTCATAATCTGCAAAATGTCCCATGCCATACTAAATGAACCAACTCATTACCTTACCCACCAAAGTGGCTGCCAACTATTCCTTCTTCACGGCGTCATCAAGTTATCCTTCAAAACCACTTGCTACCCATCAAGTCTCAAATTGCCCAATGTGATTGTCAGGGTCTTGTTTGGATTTGCCACTGAATTTAGCAGAGCAGACTCAAGGGTTTTGGATGTTGGCCTGTAGGGAAGTTTGGAACAACTAGTCATATTATCCTTGGACGAGGTCAGGGTGGGAGTGAATCATACAACGGCCTTCGGGCTCCTACGTACAGTCGAAATGCTACATGATAACCATAAGTTGCACAAATGAAAGCTACCGAAGGAGACCATGAATTTCAAAGGACTCCAGGACTATCTGCATCGTGGTACTCAGAACTACCACCCGAACTGGTCGAAGGTTCTTCACCTGATGCTGTGTAGCCAAGAACCCAATCTTCATCCTTTAAACTACTAGTGATTTTGGTCCCACCTTGTTGGCGTTTGGATGCTTCTCTGACCTCTTCATGATCTTGTGCCTGCTCCCTCGGAACCTCTTCGGAGGCACTTACTTGGAGCTCTGGTGAAGTATGGATGGTCAATACGTCGAGGAGATGTCTCAGATTCTTTTGCGTCAGACATCCACTACCAATGCTTCCATGAACATGCTATAAGATTTCACTGCTCCCGTAATTTGTGGTCTTCCGCCACGAATTGGATGCAACTCAATCCTGATTTCCACCTTCAACAAATTCACGTATAATCTGCTAAAAATTATGAATCCACTGTTTAAAACTTGCAATGGTGAACTGAATTCTATTGCATGCACTCTTGACATCCGATGTTTATTGCATGGACTTGAGCACTGAACATTGCCTCACGAGACTTGGATTTGCTATTGTAAACATTGGACTCTCTCCCTCTTTGATTTTGATGGCATCTTGCTACGCTTCACAGCATGCACATTGTCACCGCAATGCTTGCACAGAGCAACCATGCGTGTTCTTCACACATCTCTCACAATCCAGGTGCCCAATTGATTTGCAGGATCGCCAATGTAATAGGTAGAGACATATTTAGGAAAAAACTACCTATTAGAATAAACAAAGTACCATTGAAAACATAGTAAGAACTTTCGACAATGGGCATTTCAATTCTAAATTCGGAACAAGCAAAGATCAAAATAAGTAATACTGCTTGATATCCATTTCATTACTGTTGCAAACTCAGTACATCATATAGGAAACATAGTCAAAACTAGACAAAATAGGGATTTGCAGCAACAGATAGAGAATGTTTCCTCATTCGGACCTTCTAAACTTCTAAACCAAGATAGATCAGAGAATTATTCCCTCATCCATATATCGGTTGCAACTCCTAGCATACACGCTCTAGAAGTGGTTACTTTCTAACTACTGCTACTAAGGTTTTGCATAGTCCTTCTATTACTTAGCAAAATAGAAATATATCACGAGTACCCAAGTAGCATTTGTCTACAAACGTCCTTGAGATCTATAAGGTGAAAAGACATGTGGAGTACTCAAGGAAGAGGCTATGGCAGAAGTGGATGTCATGATATGTAGCGTGTGTGGTGAGGGATGGATATACTAAAGAAAAGATAGGTGTGGTCAACTCCTGGTGGTGGTCTAGAGACAGAGAAGTCAGTGATATCAGGGCGAAAGTAACCAGAGGATCCCATGAGGTAGTTAACTATGCTAGAACCCCCCTATGTGGAAAGAAAGTGGATCCACACAAAGAAGGCCATCAGTTTAGACCATTTACATGACAAAGTCATGTATCTTGCCCATGTCCAAGAGACTATGCCCGTAAGAGGGCTTGCATGTTTGTGGATACTTGGGACATACCTGCCTCATCTAGATCAATATCTATTAATAAAATAGAATCATCTAAAAACTCAAGAAGTGATAACCAATGCCTATCCATCCTTGCATTAAAGTCCCCAACAAGGAGGACTTCTTGGCAGCATGAGAAATCCATGATGTCTAAATGTACTGCTACACATAATGAAGTTTTTGCCTCCTCATGGAGATCTCTAGCAATTTGTGAGGTCTCAAGTGGGACAAATTGGAATGTTTCTCATGCATTTTTATAGAGATCATCCCCAATCAGAGATGACATGTATAGTATCACCATTCCTCCCGATCCACACACTCTACCTATCCTTGTCTTATCCCAACACGTTCTCTCCCATGTGTATCCATTGACTATAGGCAAAGGATGCTTTGGGATCTAGTGGTTCTCTGTAGAGAAAGCTATATCTCATATTGTCTATGATTTTGAGAAATTCCCTAGATCTGACCATAAGGTACCATTATAGTTTTAAATAGTGCAGGTGAAGGTCTCAGTGCTCTGAGTGTCATAGATTCCATCCCCCTATGCAAGTGGACCCCCAGATTCCCATTGAGGGGGGCCTATCAAATGCCTCCCATCTTGAACCACTTCCAACTTCCCCTGCTTGGGAGCCATGTCTTGTTGATGTAAGAGGGTGTGCCTCTGCTCTACCTATAAGGGTGTGAGGTCCTCATCTAAGTGGATTTGTGAGTGGTCCCATAGAACTATCCTCATGTTTAGTGCTACAAGGCAAATTTGAATGTCCTTGAATTGGACAATAAGAGGCTTTTTTAGAGTGGGGACCCATCGTATGTGCCATGCATCCTCAAGCCCATGCTCTAGGACTCCCAAGGTGGAAGCCACAAAGTTGATCACATCATTCATCATGGCAATGGTGAAGGTACAAGGGATCCCCTTTACTCTAATATTGAGAGCCTTGCAAGCTCGTTGTTATTGCTCAAGAATGGTGGCCTTTGCAAGCTTCCATTTTGCAATGTCCACTCATCTAGAGGTCCCCTTGATGCATGACTGCATGATGGCTATTTGTGCCTCCACTACTTGTGCATGCCTGAGGGCTGTCACTACGATGGTAAGCTAAAGTTTTAACACCTCTTGACTAAGGCTATGGATGAATCCACCCTGCTCCATCTCTCGTGCACGTAGGTTTTAAACCTCGGTGAAAAGCTGCTCCCAGGCCTTGGGGTGGAGTCTAGTGTGAGTGATGCAATTATTATGGAGTCTAGTGTGAAAGATGCAATTGTTATGGATAGGGTATGATAGGGGGTAGTGTGAGTGGGATAGGGGATAGGGACAGAGAGTGGAGATGATAGAAGACCGAGAGGGGTGTGGGGACAGCTGGGAGATGCCTAAGGTGAGAAGCCAACTATAGATGGAAAGGGTGGATGACTAACAAATAAAGGGGACAAGAAAGTGGAATATTTTAAGGGGACATAAGGGGGCAAGGTGGGATTTGGATTGCATGTCAAGATTAGCTCTGCTATCAACACCAATACCAATGCCAATGCCAAAATGGACGCTAGTGCTAATGATGATCAAGTTGATATTGCTACTAAGATGATGTTGGACAAAAGGCTAGAGCCAATGTTGGTGCCAAGGCTAAGGTTGTTGTTGTAGGAGCAATGTTTTGCATGGCCATACTATCTGTTGCGATTGTGGCTATTGTTGATGTCATCAACCTCTAGCTTCCCTTTGGTGATTGTTGGAGCTAGTAGTATTTTGTCTTCTCTTCTTTCTTTTCTCCTTTCTCTTTGTTTAGCATATTGCTTTTTATTTGCCATATTGCTTCTTGTTTTTGTTGTTCCACTCCTCTACCAAGGCACTCATCTAGCAAGGCATCACTAAGAAGCAACTCCCAAGTCTTCGCTAAAGCATGTGATACCAATCCAAGTGGGATTTTTGATCCAAAAGGGGACATCATGATAGGAGATCAAGATTGTTCATCAAGACTAGAGACATTGAAAAATGAGGCAATGCTTCAAATTTGGTAGCCAAAGATTAAAAAAGACAAAATACACCTTGAAAATCACACCAAGCAACTTCCAAGGCTCTACAAGGAAATCCAAAGAAGTGACTTCCAAGCTTTTGCTAAAGAACAAGCTCGTGTTGAATAGGAGTTTTATCATTGAAGAGGAATATCATGATGGGAGGTCTCCAAAGTTAGGGGGGTTTTCATATGCTAAACCGATTTTAAGATTGAAACCCATGACTTCACGTCAATGAGCTCTATTTCAAAAAGCCAACCCAGCCACTTTAGGTGCTCCTAATTATTATTTCAACACATTCACCCCCAAGCTTATTGGCCATTGAGTTTACACAACTATCTTGGGATGTGAATTAGGATTCCCAAATACAACAACCGCATGCATATTATCTTTTGAATGGGGGGGGAGGCTCATTGACAAATATCAAACACAAGGTGATTTTTAGAGTTAAGGGGAAGCCTTTGCTAGAAAATCCAACCATCAAACTGCCATGAAGAATGAGTGTGTGCGTCCATGCATGCGTGCGTGTGTGTGTATCACAAATATTGTCAGTGATGTTTCATGATATTTAGCAAGTACCACATCTTGAGATTATATAGTGTCTCAAGGATTGGTCCCTTCACTTAGATGATCTTGCTTGTTGTGGGTAGATCTCATAGTTTTGTATAAGGTTTTGTTGCCTCTGCCTTGGATTTCTGCTCATGCAAATCGCACCCAGTCCAAATATTTATCACCAGTGTCTGTCTCTGTCTGTCTCAATGCTAGTCTATGCCTCATTTGTTTTGACATTGCCCTAAGACTCGTGAGTTCTTGTTTTATCAACAACAGCATCTTCAGGCACACTTTTCTAGTGCTTGCTTTGGTAAGCTTTCCTTTTCTTTACTTGGCTATGATATTGGGCACTATGGAACTATGAAAGGACCAAAACCATAGGGTTTTGTTGAACCACCCCTTAGCAAGTTTCCTTATGGGCACCTTTACGGTAATCGTTCTTTGATTGTTTGCATGCTTGGTTTGAACTATCTTTCTTATTTGTCATATATTGAGATCTTTTGATGTTGTATGGCAGTAAGCCCCCTCCTTGGGGATTGCTTTTTGGACCTTCAAAAAGGGTCTATGGAAAGTGCACTAATTGTTGGCTCATGAAAGCCAATGTTCAGTTTTCACTTCAAGAAGTCAAGCTGACTTTTTAAGTGCATGATAATCTTGGTTTCAATTTAGAATAGTGGTAATTTAGTTGATACTAATGATGTTTAGAGGTAAGCTTTTGGCCTTATATGAGGAGCATGCAATTTAGTTGATAATAATGATGTTTAGAGTTAAGCTTTTGGCCTTATATGAGAGGTATGCAATGCTGTTGTCTTTTAGAGTGTATGACACAACCTTTATTTAAATCAGAGTCTTTACTCATGTCCGCACTCACACTTCATCCCCTCTTTAACCTCTCTCCTCTCCTCGCTTTTCACTCATTTACCTATGCTATAAACGCTATGCGGCATGCCAAAAACAAGTGGATTTAAACCAAAATGAAAAAAAAAGGAGAGTGTGTGTACTAGCTATATAGTGTGTGAGTCTATACAGCTAGCTAGCTACAGTATGCTTTTACACATTTAGACTCTTGTCATGGACTACGATTGTCATGGTCGCGTCCTCAACACTTTGCTTTCTCCTAAACATCAGGAGCTACAACGGCTTACCTCCTACGATGATGCTTATCACGAAACAAGTGCACTTTCTCTGTCAGTTTTTTGTGTCATCGGATTTGTCAGTCGCGGCCTTTCTTCAGCATGCAGAAATTGCAACAGAAAGAGGGATGACCTTGGAGAAATTGGTGGTACCCTTATTGGAGCATGTACGCCAAATTACCCCATTTCTGCAAAATTTCAAATTCATTGGCCCATCACATTTTGCAGTCTGGACAAAGTTGTTCATTATACAAATTGTTCGATTTGTATAAGTTTGGCAAACTTTTGAAGCGTGTTTATCGGGATCCTCAAGAAGAAAGAGTGTGGACGAAACGAACAAAGGAAACGAATTAAGCGCCAATGGACCAACAAAGGAGACCTTTTATTTAAACCAGCAAGGTCTTATGAGACTAACATGTACATAAAATAATTAAATTAATGGAAGCTAGTATCTATACCATGCAAGGACAGAAGATAACCGGAGGGCCTACGGCTCCTTCCAAGCACTGAAAATATTTTTTTGGAAGCAAGAAAGTCTTATGAAGGTCCCGGGGTCTATGATCAAAACAATTTAACTACATTAAAACATAAGGCGGTCAACACAATCATGATCTAACATATTGCCTACGATCACAATCAGTTCCAATAAGAAACGTAGTAGGATACTTTGAAGGAATATAATTATGGCAATTGTGAAGGATTCCTTCTTAGTTTCTCAGAAACTTACCTTGAGCAAATTGACTTGAGGACGTGCATTTTGTAATGTCTCTCTTTCAGATTGTAGAAATCGACCTTTTCACACTTTTCTGTGAGTTACTTGGGGATGCAAGTTTGATGTTTCTCTTTTAAGACTTAAGCAGTTGACCTTTTGATGCTTTTCCCAATCTTTTCTCTGCCTAGCACGTAAATAACAGGACAAGCTCCTTACTTTACTCGTATCCTATTTTGCTGCTGCACATTCAGCTTTAAGCCTCCATCTTGTGCAAGTTTTTGAGCACTTTCATACACATGTTCGAGCCCTGAGTCTTTGGTTAAAGATCTAATCTCATGGTTCCAGCTTATGCTTCTGCCTAAGCTATAACTCTCTTCAGCTCTATTCACCATTTGAATGTGAGACATTCAAATGGCATACAATTTCATAGTGAGGTCATAAGCCAGAAGGATCTTTGATGGCGAACGATGCTAAATTCTACAAAGAGAGAAATATTGGGAGATTCCACCCGTGTTTGCACATGTTGACCTAGAAAGCAGCAAAACATAAGGTGCATGTTACAGATCTCACCAGAAGCCTGTCGAAAGTGGATGTGAATGAGTACATTTTGTTTGGGTGGTAATTCTGGTTTTTCTCAATAAAAATGTTCTATACACGGATATAGATTTAATCTAGGGCACTGGTCTGAGTGAGCTTCATTTGACTCGTCTTTTAAGTTGTGTTCTGCTGCTCACTACACTAAATGCAGTTCCAGGAGGAACCTCTAGTTGGGGCCTTTGCATGTCTTATGTAGAGTCCCTATTTGGTCTGAGAGCAAACAATTAATATTTTCTTCCATTTTTGGGAACGGTTTTCTTTTATGCTCTTTCTTAGCAAAGTTCTTGTTAGCCAAGATTATGTAAAATTCCTATCTACATGGGTTGACTTTCTTGAGCATTTTGTTTTTTAAAAGTGTATTGTAATTTGTAGGGATGCATAGTCAACCTTAGGATTGCTTTAAACTTGTTGGTTTTGCTGACCTGATGGGGGTTGATTGCCACAGCCTTCAAGAAACTTACACGTTGACTGTTGCTCAATGGGAGCCATTTTAGTCATTGGCACACTCCTAAGCAAGTCAGTTTATCTGAAAACATTACTAATGTGAAAAATACCAATTGCACCCACCGATTAGATCATGAACATGCTACAATTTTAATATTGTAGGTCCATGGATCCAACGGGTGACTATGCTCAACTATTTATTTTATGCCATGCCTCAAAACAGCGGAATATTTCATTCTGTTCATTCTCAGTGGAATATTTCAAGACCAGTCATGAAATGTGAAATTTGGTCTACATTCCAGTGGCAAATGTGTCATCCAAGAATTGTCTTAAAAGTTATGATATTAAGCTCTCTTTTTATTCGATAAGAGTATGATTGGACTAATGTGGCTTCCACCTGACAATAGTATCTCAGTTCCTGGGAAAAAGAAAGTTCGAAGACAAATGCCAAAGTCAGCTTTTGTGACAAGTAAACTTTGTATATGGGACGTACTGAAAATGTCTCTGAAGTTACACATTGGGTCTAACGTGGTGACATAGGATGCCGCAGCATAGTGACCCATGCTATAATTTTGCAGAGTTATGGAATAGATCTTGTGAGTAGACCTACTTTGTTGGGTTTCTGTAGCTAATTTAGAAAATTTGGAACATTTCTAGTCACATAGGCTAAACCCATTTGATTTTGCCCCCAAATATTTATAGGGACTTGTGTTTATAGACACTGAATGTTAAAACTTTTTGTAGTATGCTCTCTTTGTTAGAAATTGACCAACAGAGGGTACGCACAGAAAATACCCAACAGAGGGTACACGCAGCGGAAGACTTATAGTAATGCCTAGGAGCTCACACAGTGTGCGTGTGGGGTGTGGAATCACAAACTTCTTTACTTAATGTGCATAAAGTAGGTGTGCAGACTCATCAATAGACCAGCCAGATAGAGAAACCACCAAAATATATATTTCCGTCCAAAACTATGGACACAATACAAAAGAGATAGATCCAGAGTCCCACCAATGGTGTGGTCCTCTGATCTAACCACAAGGTCCTCCTCCTATCTGCTGGCTATCTCTAGACTCGAGCCCGCGTGCTCCACCCTGAGCGTCTGTAGACTTTCCGTCCAGTGTGTTCTTCTCCACCTTACTGCCTGTGAATCAGCCTAGGTGGGTAGCTCCTGCCAAGCTTTGTCTGCAGCACACAGGTCCCCTTGGTCCTCCTGAATGTAGGCCCCAAGATAACAGTTCCACTACTCCAACGTGCTTGTGAATGGCTGCTCCAGAAGATGATGATCTCAGCAACCCTCTGCCCTAGAAGATAGTCTAGGTTCAGCCTCTCCCTGGAGCTAAGTCTGCAGCACTCGCTGGATAATGAAATGAGGCCTGAGCCTCTCCTTTTATAGGCCCTAAGGCCTGGCAAAATTACTGACCAGTCTACCCTGACTGGGCCGACTGGACAGACCAGGTTGGCTGGCCCAACCGACCTGGTTGGTTCATGGCCCTTTCCTCATCTGATTTGGGACTATCTGTATGACTCAGTTTCACATATGGAGGCAATGGAGTACTCACTGCCTTCCCCCCTCCATATTGAAATGCTGCAATACTTTTGTAACGTACTCTTTTTGTGAAAGCCAAAGGAATTTCCTACTCCGATCACGCGTGATGCGCATACCAAGAATATGACCTGCAAGTCCCAAATCCTTCATATCAAAGGCCTCATGCAACTTGGCTTTTAATGCATCTAGCTCATAAGTATTCTTGCTAGCCAATAGCATACCATCCACGTATAGTGCCAAGATTATCAGGCTATTATCCTTAGCCCTTTTAGTGTAGAGGCAATGATCAATTTCACTCCTTCTAAAACCCTGGCCCAACCAGCCCTATATAAGGCCCCTTTTTTGGCCCTTTGTTCCATGCAGGGTCCAGCTCCTTTGTTGCTGCTATCCTACCACCTGCCAGTTCTCCTTGCAAGCCATAGACCTGCCCATAGACCCCCACTATACTGCGCCTTGCTGCAGCCCTTTGCCGGTGCCTTGTCCTGGCCGTACCTCTTCCGTACGCTGCCCTACAGCAGCCCGTACAGATCCGTACTTCTTGCTTTCCTGACCCGCTTGTACCGCGCCATCATCAGGGTCTGTTGCAGGCCCTTCACCTGCCCACTACCCTCGCCATGCTGACGCCATCTGCAGGTTGCAATCGTATGAGGTGCTGCCCATGTGGCAGCCCCCTCTTTTTCTTCCCTCTTGGGCACATCCTGCCCTAGGTCTCCCTCCCCCACGCTGGATAGAGGGAAGGGGGTCTTACATTCTCTCCTTGCTTCGGTAGGAATCCTTCGTACCCCCTCCCCAGCACTGGCTCAGCGGAACTCCTTTTCTGCTCTGGAGGACCCCTCTAACCTCCCAGATGATGATTTTGTACCTTCCACTTTCAGAGAGCCAATTATCGGCATCCCTTTTGAGAGATCTTTCTCTCTCTCACCTGTGGACTTTCCTCTCCTTGGATCTCGTGTGTATGGCAGGAGGTTAGCTCCGGTGGAGGGTTCTTTTTTCCCACCAGGTTGGGTAAGGTATTCCAACCTGCTTCCTCCCGCCGATGAGGATAGCCAGTTGGAATATACAGGGATTGGGCGGCATCCCTCATCGCCGTTGTAGACAGCTGATCAGGAATCAGCTCCATCCAGGTTTTTCAGGTGGTTCCCTAGATATGCTTTTTCTTCAGAAACACAAACTGGATGTCAGAGATTGCTCCAAGTCAGGTAAGCTGCTTTCAGGCTGGACTTTTTGGCTTCCTGCCTTGGGAACCAGAGGAGGTACATGCATATCAGTTTCAGATTCTATTCTCCCTTTGATAATTGGACACGGTACCATAACCCCCTCCAGGGTCCAGTGGGTTCTACTTCTGATTGACGGATGTAAGGTTGGTTTCCTTAACCTCTATGCTTCGAACAACAGAGGCGACCATGTTCTGTTTTGGAAAGAGTTGCTCTCGTGGGCTGACATTTCAAATTCGTGGATTATTGGAGGTGACTTTAACATGGTTGAGGCACCTTGTGATAAGCAAGGGGGCACAGAAGGCGGTATTCATTCCCTCGAGAGAGCAGCTTGGGATGCCTTCTTGTTCAGATTCAGTGGCAGAGATGTTTGGTCAGATGATGCATTGATAGGTTTCAGATTTCTAGATGAGTTCGTCAGGGATGTCCTTTAGCCCCCTTCCTCTTTCTCTTTGTGGTAGAAGCTATGAGTATCTTCCTTAGATCTCAGGCTGAGCTTTATGGGTTGAGATTGCCCTTGAGACAGGAGTAGGAGCTTCTTGAATATGAGTTGGCTGATGACACTGCTATTTTTAGTGAGGCCTCTTCGCAGTCACTTGATTCTTTCTGGACAGCCTTGGATATTTTTTGCTCAGCTGCAGGGGCACACATTAATTGGCATAAATCCTTTGGCTTTTGGATCAGTGATGAGGACACTCCAGGCTGGGGAGTTGACATTGGCTTTTCTTGGATTCAGAGGGGTGTTCCTATCAGATATTTGGGATGCCAAGTAGGATTGGGCATCTCTCTAGTACAGCAGTTTGCCCCAGTACTACAGAGTATAAGGTAAAAGCTCATTTTTTGGAGCTCAGCCAAACTCGACCTTGCCTCTAGAGTTGTGGTAGTGAACCAGGTTCTCTTGGCCACCGCCTGGTTTGTGTGTTCTTGCTAGTGCCGGTCTACGGTCTAGGGATTGCATCACTCAGCTCATTAGACCAGTCATGAATTTTTTATGGAGTGGACTTGATGGCACGGCAGATGTTGCAGCGTGGGTGGCTTGGGAGACCATTATTCTCCCTACTTGGGAAGGAGGCCTTAATGTCATTGACCCGGACTTACAGTGCAGGGCATTGCTTTGTAAGGTGGTGGTGAGGGGACTCATGCTTGGGCAAGAACCTTGGAAGGATTTCTTTTTTGGACGCATTCAGGCTTGCACACCTACCGTAGGAGATGATTGGGTGGACAGCCCTTGCTGGATTTTTACTTCCGCCTCTCTCAGGTCTCTTGCCTCTCCTCTCATGACTGCCATCCTCAAAGCTTGGGGGAGCTTTAGGAACACTCTTCGAAGGGTTTCGCCCTCTACCCTTGAAGAGATTGATAGGCAGCCGATCATTTGGAACGATAGTATACTTGACGAGCATGGCAGGCCTCTGGGCACTTCCCATTATATGCAGTGGTTTGGATGGGAGAGAGGCCCCGCCTACACAGTAGGCACTTGGAAGGCTTTTATCAGGCTACCTGAGGATTAGAGGCTATAGTCTGTGAGTCACCTCAGAGGGGTAGCACGCAGGATTCAGCAGATAGATGTAGCCATCCCAGTGGATTGGATAGTTGAGATGCCTATTACTTCCACCACTTGGATGGGAGCTTTTTCGAGGACAGCAGTTCCTCTACAGGTGATCGCTCTTCGAGGTCTTGGGGAAGATGCTCTGGTCTTTGACGTTGGGGATGGAGGTATACTCTCTAGATCCACGGATGATATTCTTCTAGAGGTTGCCTTTTAGCCTATCAGGTTTGTTGGTTTTGTGGACCATGGAGCGGGCTTGCAGTGGTACTTAGACCCCGACCCTCTGCTCTTGGCCCTAGGATCCTGGAGGTTGTGGTTATATGGAGGTGCACCTATTAGGTGCTTGCAGTGGGACCCAGGAGAGTGGGAGTGGATAGATCATGGGCACCGAGAGAGGGGGATTCCCTTCTTTCGTTTCACGGTTGGTAATGCCAGGAGATTTCAGCTGAGCAGTAGAGGTTGGATTCCCTCGAGAGCCCCCCATTGGGATAGCTTCTTCATCACCGCAGATTTGCGCAGGAATTTCTGGATGAGGCTTTGGAAATCCCTAGAAAGATCACTCTTTTCTTTTGGCTTTCTATTCATTGAGGGATTGCAGTGAACGTGTGGAGAGAACGTGTGGAGATCACGATTTGGGGCTGATCCCACTTGCCCTCGCTGCCATTCTGCAGAGGAGTCAGTGCGACATTTCCTTTGGGACTGCAATCAAGCAATAATTGTTTGGAAAGGAGTTGCTCGGATACTCAGCATTTTTCATACTTACCCTTTCTTCATGAGTTGGGGCTCGGTCGCATGGTTATCCCTTACTGGGCCCCAGGTGTTTTATGAGGGTGAGCCTTCTTCTTGGGCCTCTCGATCCGCCGACAGGTGATAGAGCCCTGCTCTCTTCAGGATGTACTACATATTCCTTTCAGAGCTTCATATGTTTCAGTGGACACCTCTTGGGAGATTTTGGCTAGCATTTTCTCTTGGCACATTTGGAGAGCCAGATGCACAGAGGCCTTGGATGACACCCGGATACACCCATCACAGGTGTTCACGGGTATTTGGAGTGACACGGCTCACACTTTGATAGCCATATGGGCTAGCATGCAGGGCCCTTCACAGGCAGCCTCTTCTAGGAGGACTGTATTTCTTCGAGTTTGGAGGGGTTCTCCCTTTTCCTCAGAGGTTGCTACCGGATTGAGATGGCACTATCAGCCCCAATCCTTTCTTTTTGGCTCTTGAGCTTTTCATGCATTGAATGGTGTATCCCGTATTCCCGTATGGAGCTTGCTCTAACGGTTTTCTTTAATACTTAATAGAAGTCTCTTTTTTGGGGGAAAAAAAGAAACAAGGGTGTCCTTTGTCGCCTACCTTGTTTGGCCTCTACATTGACGAGCTTGAGACAGTGATGCAGACATAGGGGGGTATAGGTTGCTCTCTTGCGGGCACGTTGATCCAGATATTGCTCTACGCAGATGACGTGGCTCTCTTGTCTTCCTCAGCAGAGGGGCTCCAAAGACACCTAGACGCACTACAGTCCTTTTGTGAGTCTCATGATTTGAAGGTCAACCTAGGTAAAACCAAGGTCATGATCTTCAATACATCTTGAGCCATCATGCGTTAGGAGCAGTTCACATTTGAGGGGTCACCTGTTGAGATAGTTTCATCATTTGAAGGTCAACCTAGGTAAAACCAAGGTCATGATCTTCAATACATCTTGAGCCATCATGCGTTAGGAGCAGTTCACATTTGAGGGGTCACCTGTTGAGATAGTTTCATCATACACTTATCTTGGGGTTATCTTCTCCAGACCCAGCTTCACTATGAGACCCGTGATGCAGGCACGCTTGAGCAGAGGGTATGCTTCACTGGCCAAACTATAGAGGCAGTGCTTCCGCTCGTGCTTTTAGGATCCATGCACCAAGGGGTTGCTTTTTGACTCCTTGGTTCGCCCAGCGGGGATGTACGGCAGCCCTTGTTGGGGGCCAGACTTGTCGGATACAGAGTGGGCCCGTGTGGAGTGGCTACAAGTTCTCATGTTATCATGGATGATTCGTGGTAAGCCATCCATTCCTCACCAGATCATTCAGATTGAGTTTGGGTCACCCCCTTTACAGCTAGATGTTGCATTTCAGGTTGTCACATATCTGTACCGAGTTAGGGAATATGGGGATTACACCTCGGGGCGTAGCAGGCTACCATGGATAGCTCTATCCTCTTCTATGGCACTTGCAGCAACAGGAGACCAGAGGTATTGGTATGCACGTACAAAGAGAGGGTTTGAGTGACTGGGGCTCCACATGGATAGATTACCTCCCTTTCAGTAGAGCATGGATGCTCCGTTTTCTCCCCTTCTATCACACAAGGTCAATCAGGTTATCCGTGAGGATCTAGTACAGCTACACACATTTCGGACCTGGTTGGGACCGAGTGAACTCCCAGTGAAGTTTAGCTTGTACAGAGATTACTTCTTACATATAACAGCGGAGGGTTTCATTGACCCACCAGGATCCATGCAAATTTACCTACCCCACTCGTTGAGGATCTCTATTGGGCAGTTCATGATCTCTTCACACAGATTTCGCATCAAGAGCAGCAGAGTAGAGCGACTACCCAGGGAGAGGTGCATATGCACACTGTGTGACATGTAGGAGGTTGAGACAGAGGAGCATTTCATCTCTAGGTGTCCTGTGTACTATGAGATCCGAGGGTGTTTCCACTGCCTCTTCAAGGATAGTTATGGGATTTTGACCCGTTTCCTCTCCTACCCAGACTAGCGGTGTTTGGCAGGTTTCATTCATGAGGCACTTAGACACCGCGAGAGGATAATCCGAGCATGGAAACAGGAGCATACTTCTTCCTTGGTCGATCCCTCTCAGAGCTCTATCACGGAGTTCTTTCAGCTAGATCACATGGACCCCCACGAGACGAGGCCTCGACATGACCGTGACCCGAAGCCTATGACCCGACAGCTCAGACAAAGGATCGACACACAGATCACACTTGGAGACATCCCCTCCTTGTTTAGAGTCGGAGCCCGACGGGGGTCATAGTAGCCCTGGTCAGATGCAGAGCTATGACCAGGAGACGTGCCAGGACCGCACCTTTGCGTGGCCGACAACACTCTATTGCCGACTTCATGCCTCCATTGCCTCATCCATCCTGATATCTTGCTGCTGCCGATGATGATGATGCTGAGATTGATATATAGTCGACCATCGACATGACTATGTTGTACTTAGGACTTAGTACTGCCATTCTGCATTTTTGCATTTTGCATTGGTATTGGATGCTCGTTTAGTAGCTCCACTACCATAGCTTGTTGTATCAGGATTTTCACAGTCTCATAGACCCATCGGTCTTCCGAAGATTTTTATAAATTTTCTTTCTTTCTTTCTATTGAAATATCAATGCTTGCCTGGTAGCCTAGATACCTTGTTGTTTCCCTCTTAGAATCCATGAGAACCCAGATGCCACCCCCCACTCATGGATCTCTTGGACCAAGTCAGTCATCGTGAGGAAAACAACTGACTTGGACGAGTTTATTCTGGCCCTTAAGGGCACGCAGTAAGTCTCTAAGCCCCCCAGGGCCCTCCATGCTCTCTATAGTGCCCTTTAGAGAGTGCCATATCGTTGGCAAACTCTGAGTGTAATAGCTCCTCCTAGCGAATTGGGAGCCACATCCCTGAGAGACCTGCTGCCTAGGAACAGAGAAAATAGCTAGAGCTCTGCTACGAAGGGGAAAAGAAAAGGAGCAAGTGGGCAGCCCTTCCGAACTGAGCGAGAAAGGAAAAGACGTCCCCCATGTACCCGCCGATGAGTCTCTGGTTGGCACTTCCTGCATACATAGCCGAAACCCCTCAAATTCATCTATAAGAAAACCCCATCCTTTGCATAGTTCCCTCCAAGAGGACCACTCTACCTTATCATATGCCTTCTTGAAATCTAGAAGAAGGATTGTGATAGGTTGAGACTCGTCCAATCAATTGCCTTCCAAAAGGTGAAGATGTTGTCTTGACATCCCATCACGTGCTCTACCACATCTCTCAAGCTCCTTGCCACCCTGGGTTCTCTACCACCCTCAAGCTCCTTGCCACCTTGGGTTCTCTTATTTCACCACCCCTCATGGGCCTCTTTTGTTCAATCGATCCCTCCCACTTTGCACCGTCCATTGTTCATAACTCTACCCCCATCCCCACTCCTCATCCAACCCTGCTGTTTCTCGCTCTCTCCCTTTACAGAGTACAACTATTTGTAGTTCTATACCTTCTACGTTCTCCGGACATGATCATCCTCATGTCAACATTCCTATCAAGTTCAAGGATCCTTGATAATTCTCCTTTGACCTTCTGATAGTCAACACCATCCAGGATCGTTTCCAAATATGAGTGAGAGGTAGTGAAGCGTGGTTGAGACAGGGTGATGTCTAGAGGTCTGACTTTTAAGTTAGCTCATTTGTATGCAGTTAGTTCTTGAATGAGCAGCATTTTTTCTTCCCATCTGTTAGCATGATAATCTTATATCACTGTCTTTTTATTAGCTTCGTGCTTTATGAGACAAACTTCCTCTAAACACCCATATACTGCAAAAAATTGCAATCCTCATGCACGAGTCTTTAGTATGTGTGCACAAATGTTGCTTTAATGTAGAAAAAGGACTACAACTTTTAAAATCGTTCTTGGATCCTTCCAGAATCAGAGAGGATTTTTTGAGCACGACAGCCTGAAGAACCTCAGGCGACTCTTATGGAACCCAGATCTTATAATTTGCAGCACTAGATTCATCTTGAAAAGCGTAAAATGAGCCTAAGTATTTTTAATTCCTTTACATCTTTTTTGTAGAGTGCAAACTTCCATGGAGGGCATTAGCCTTAAGCTCAGTTTCAGTCATGCAGCAGGGTGCCTAGTTGCAGGCATTGATGCTGCACTGTGCAGAATTTAAGTTATGTTTTTCACCTGACAAATAGGAAGATTTGTGAGGGGTTTTATGCCTGTTCAACTTCTTTCAAAGCTGTTTTCCGGTGCTGTCAGTAGGCCAAAATTGTGTACTTTATCCATTAGTTTTGCCTCCTATCGATATTGGGCTGTGCAAATGAAATCTCATTTTTGTGATTGCTTTTATAATTGTACGGAAATGCTTATTATTGCTTTAAAATTGTACAAAATGGGTTATGCAGATTGCATTAGCTGCTTTTCATGCTGTTCCCTTCAGTTGTGCTGTTGATTGGTGAAATCAAGCCTATTAAACACTGTGTTTGCTTCTCTGAAAGTTTTTAAAAAGGGAGGTATACAGATACAGTTACCTAAAAATTATGCGAGTGTGCTCATATAATACGTGGCTCTTTTTCTAGTATTTGTGCTTATGTTTGCTAAAATTTTGTTCTTAATTCTTTTCATATTATTTTTATCAGTAATGTGATCCGAAAAGCAAGCCCTCCTATGCATCCTGGCCAGATTGGTCTTCCTGCAAATCAAGAATCATCAGCAGGTATGAAAGGCAGTTAGTTGTAGGCCATCACTGTGCAGTTTTCAGCTTCCTGTCTTTGCCCTATCAGCTAGATTTAGATTTAGATGCTCGTTTGGGAGAGACTAAAATGAAAATGTTTAGACTTCACAAGCAGTTGTAGCTTGAATGAAGAGATTTTGGACTACCTTTTGATTAGCCTTCTCCTTTAGTGCTAGCCTTCATCATGGCTGAGTCTGCCCTTCACCTCCGGAGTGCCGACAGAAACTTAGTACGAAGACTTTGTATAAATGGATGCTCAAGTATGTGTGGGTGTGTGGATTTGTATGTGTGAGAGCATATTTTTATACTATGGTCTACACCCACTGTTGGGCGCTGATGACGTCAGTGGGGATGTCATAGTAGCTAGTCCCTGCTATGCATGATGGAGTTTATGGTTTTCAACCTTGTGAGTGACTCTCATGAGATTGAAACTGCACTATGTTGTGTTTTTAGAGGATGAGTTTGGGAATGTTCCTGGATTCATCTAGGTATATGCTTCTGCCGTATTAGCGGACATGCAAATTTCACCTTGTGAAGTTTTCGTCCAAGTTGCGGCCTGCTGGTATTGTGATAATTCTTTCTATCTTAAATGGTGCATTGCCCTATCAGCTAGATTTAGATTTAGATGCTCGTTTGGGAGAGACTAAAATGAAAATGTTTAGACTTCACAAGCAGTTGTAGCTTGAATGAAGAGATTTTGGACTACCTTTTGATTAGCCTTCTCCTTTAGTGCTAGCCTTCATCATGGCTGAGTCTGCCCTTCACCTCCAGAGTGCCGACAGAAACTTAGTACGAAGACTTTGTATAAATGGATGCTCAAGTATGTGTGGGTGTGTGGATTTGTATGTGTGAGAGCATATTTTTATACTATGGTCTACACCCACTGTTGGGCGCTGATGACATCAGTGGGGATGTCATAGTAGCTAGTCCCTGCTATGCATGATGGAGTTTATGGTTTTCAACCTTGTGAGTGACTCTCATGAGATTGAAACTGCACTATGTTGTGTTTTTAGAGGATGAGTTTGGGAATGTTCCTGGATTCATCTAGGTATATTGTCCCTTATCACCAACCCTGTTTGGCCTCTACATCGAGGAGCTTGAGACTTTTATGGGCGCTTCCGGAGGGACCGGTTGCTCACTTGCCGAGATCATCATTAGGATTCTTCTTTATGCAGAGGACGTGGCAACTCTTGTCATCCACATCCGAGGGGCTCCAGCGACACCTAGATGGACTGCAAGCTTTTTGTTTATCCCATGATTTGCAGGTCAACCTTGGCAAGACCAAGGTCATGATCTTTAACACCTCTCGAGCAAACATGCAACGGAAGCAGTTCACTTTCGGTGGGTCACCAGTTGAGATCGTATTCTCATACACTTACTTGGGGGTCATCTTCGGCCCGATCTTCACGATGAGACCAACGATGCATGCCAGATTGAGTAGGGGATACGCCTTATTGGCTCGTCTAGAGAGACAATGTTTCCACTCCCACTTTCAGGAGCCTCGGACCAAGGCTCTTCTCTTCGACTCCTTGGTCCGACCAGCCCGTATGTATGGCAGCCCTTGTTGGGGACCTGACATGTCAGAGATAGAGTGGACACGGGTGAAGCGCCTGCAGATCCTGATGCTCTCACGGATGATCCGAGGGAAACCATCTGTACCACATCACATCATTTAGGCCGAGTTTGGTGCTTCTCCACTCCAGCTAGATGCAAGCGTTTCAGACCATCACATATCTACACCGGGTTAGATCATATGGGGATTGCACATCAGGGAGACAGAGGTTGCCTTGGTTGGCTCTTGATTCCTTCATGAGGTTCGCAGCAGAGGGAGATGAGCGATGCTGGTATGCACGGACTCACAGATTGTTTGTGAGACTAGGGTTTCACATCGATAGGATATCTCCCTTTTAGTACAGTTTAGATGCCCCTCCGGTACTCCCACCCACCATCCCGATCGGGCCACACACCAACCAGGTCATTCGAGAGGATCTCCTGCAGCTACACACCTTTAGGACCTGGTTGGAGCTGAGGGAGCTTCTAGTGAAGTTGAGTTTCTATAGAGATTACTGTCTTCGTATTTCGGAGGAGGGATTCATCACACCACCGGGGTACATTGAGCTTCATATGCCCCACTCACTACGGATCTCCATTAGACAGTTTCGGGTATCATCACACCGCCTCTGCATATAGAGCGGCAGAGCAGAGGGGATCCCTAGGGAGCATTGCATTTGCATATTGTGCGACTGTCAGGAGGTTGAGTCGGAGGAGCATTTTATTTTCAGGTGCCCAGTGTACTATGAGATCCGAGGTCGCTTCCACTGTCTCTTCAGAGATGGCTCTGGGCTCCTTTTCAGATTCCTCGCCTACCTAGATCAGAGATGCCTTGCAACCTTGATTCACGAGGGGATCCAACACAGAGAGTACTTACTCAAGCGACGGGGCTTGGCCACATCATCAGACATCTCTGAGAGCAGGATCACAAAGTTCTTTCCATCGAGTGACATTGATCGTCCAGTCTCTAGCTGCAGAAGTGATAGAGACCCCGACTCGACGACCGCAGCATGACACACGAGACATCGAGAGGACACACAGGTCACTCTGGGGGACCTCCGTCATTGTTTAGACCGAGGATACGTCCAACGGGAGTCACGGTGGCTCTGGTCTTGCGTCGAGCCTCGTCCAGAAGATTGAGACGCACGGCTCTCCTCGAGGGATGCCAACGTCCCATCATTGGCTACGCACCAGCCAGGGCGACATGACATACGGAGGATTCTGCTCCGCTCCAATCTTTTTTCTTTTCATTGTCACACCCAGATGTATTTGATTAGTATGATCAGACTTAGGATTTAGCACAGGTGATGATGCTCATTTTAGTAGCTCCACCCTTAATGTGATTTGTATCAGGTTTTCTTTCAGTCTCATAGACCCATCGGTCTTCCGAAGACTCTAATAAAATTTCTTTCTTATTGGAAGAGATTGATAGGAAGCCTGTCATGTGGAATGACAACATACTTCATGACCATGGCAAACCATCAGGCCATTCACATTATATGTAGTGGTCTAGATGGAAGAGAGGCCCTGTCTTCTCTGTAGGATCCTGGAAAGCCTTCAAAAAGCTTTCGGAAGACTGTAAAATGCAAGTAGTAAGTTATCCCAAAGGAAGCGCAAGGAGATTTAGCAGATTGATGCAGCCATTCCAGTTTATTGGATTGAGAAGGATGATATGCCTATTTCATGTTCCACTTGGATGGGAGCTTTCTTGGGTTCGGGCATTCCACTTTAGGTTATTGCTTTGCCATGATCACATGAGCATGCCTTGGTTTTTATGTCCACAGATGGGAGGCAGGCTGTCTAGATCTTTAGATGATGTTTTATGAGAGATTGCATTCCAGCCTATCAGAGTCATTGGTTTTGTAGAGTATGGCTCGGATTCTCAGTGGTACCTAGACCCTAACCCACTTCTCTTAGCCTTGGGTTCATGGAGATCATGGCTCTATGGTGGAGGCCTAATAAAGTATTTGCAGTGCGACCTAGGGGATTAGGAATGGATTAATGAAGGGCATCGAGAGAAGACCCTCCCCTTCTTTTGTTACATTGTAAATAATGCCAAGAGGTTTCAGATCAGTTGTTGCAGAGGTTGGAGACCCTTTAAAGCTCCTCATTGAGAGAATTCTCAGATTTCTGCTGATTTGTAGAAAATCTTTTGGAGGAGCCTCTAGAAATCCCACGTGAATATAAAAATCACTCTATTCTTTTGGCTTTCTATTTATTGTGGGGATCTAGGTTTGGGGCGGACTCTACATGTCCTCGTTGCCACTCTGTGGTGGAACCAGTTCAGCATTGCTTATGGGACTGCAGTCAAGCGAGGATGATTTGGGAAGGGATTGCTAGGATTTTCAGCACCTTTTCCCACCACCCTTTCTTCATGACCTGGGGTTCAATGGCTGGGCTTTCCCTTTTAGGTGCGCATGTATTCTACGACAGGCATGACTCTTCTTCTGCTTTCTCGATCTGGGGACACTTAGTTGAGTCATGCCCTCTAGATGATGTTCTAGCCTTACCTTTCAGAGCGGTACGTGCTTCAGAGGATTCCTCTTAGGAGGTTCTGGCTAGCATTTTAGCGTGGCATATCGGGAGAGCTAGATGCATAGAGGCCTTAGACCATTCCCAGGTCCACCCCTCTCATACTTTAACCAGTCTTTGGACAGATACCATATATATATTGATGGCCACTTCGATGGGCATGCAGGGATCTTCCCGAGCAATTTCTGCTAGGAGAGTTACTTTCCTTAGGAAATGCAGAGGCTCCCCTTTCTTCTCGGAGTCTTCTACAGGGTTGTGGTGGCATTTTCAGCCTCAATCTTGACTTTTTTACCTGTTTTTGAGGAAATTTTGGTCATCCTAAGGCTTTAATTCATGCACTGCATGTTGTATTTCTGTTTTGAGGTAGCTCTCGCGGGCTTCATTCATACTTAATAGAAGTCTTTTTCTTGAAAAAAAAGAGAGAAAATGTGCATGTCCCACATACAAATGATGTCCTAACCTTATAATATGTTGCAAGAGTAAATCCCTTACTCATTTAAAGGTCTTTGCAAATGTGACCATCGAACACATACACCTATGGTATAAGTATCCCGATGCATAATTTTTTGGCACTTAAACACCGCGCATGCTCGAAAATGAGGAAAGGTGCTGTAGCACATCTTGTCTATTCTATATAATAGTAATTAAGCTTTGATAACAATGCTAGTTTGCTCACCTATCACATGCTCGGAGACACATATCCACCTAGCCATAGGTAGCCATTGACAACGGTGTACGAACTAGGAGCCCTTGGTTGCACTATCGTGCCCACCCTCTACCCAATCAGCACTTACTATTCATGTACTAGTCCACTTAAGACATACACTTAGGACACTAGGCTAAAGCTGATTGCACCAGTTGATGCCAGTATTCCTACTAGGGGCTACCTTGGGTTATAAAACTAAGAGACTATACAGTGGTCATTGGTTGGGGAGTTTAATGACCCCATGGCAACCTCTGTCTCCCTGATGTGCAGTCCCCATATGATCTAACCCGGTGTAGATATGTGACGGTCTGAAAGGCTGCGTCTAGCTGGAGTGGAGAAGCACCAAACTCGGCCTGAATGATGTGATGTGGTACAGATGGTTTCCCCCGGATCATCTGTGAGGGCATGAGGATCTGCAGGCGCTCCACCTGTGTCCACTCTATCTCTTACATGTGAGGTCCCCAACAAGGGCTGCCATACATACCGGCTGGTCGGACCAAGGATTCGAAGAGAAGAGCCTTGGTCCGAGGGTCGTGGAAGTGGGAGTGGAAGCATTGTCTCTCTAGCCGAGCCAGTGAGGCGTATCCCCTACTCAATCTGGCCTGCATCGCTGGTCTCATCGTGAAGAACGGCGGGCCGGAGAAGATGACCCCCAAGTAAGTGTATGAGGATACGATCTCAACTGGTGACCCACCGAAAGTGAACCGCTTCTGTTGAATGTTTGGCCCTTTGAGAGGCTCCAAAGCAAGTGGTTTTTTAATGCGTTGGGAATTAGAAGGTAGTTTTAGCTTGGATCTTCTTTCTAGTTTTCGGCATAGCCGGGGCAGAAGATCACTAGGCAGTTTTGAAGTGCAAAGGGCTGCCTTGTTTTGAACTAAAAGCCTTTGTTTAGTTCTCTTGATATCCTTTTTTAGTACTCAGTGACCAACTTCTCTACATATGTCAGCACTTGTTGTCCTATAAAGAAAGTGCCCAGTCAAATGACAAAAGGATTTAAAAAAAAACATCACCAACTTTAAATTAAAAAACACCCCCACAGTATTAGTGTTGTAATAATATCCTTTTGGAAAGGTAGATGGTCTTCCTTAGTATCTATAGCTCCTCTCCTCTTGATGAGGCAAGAGTGAGGCATGATGTCAAAAACCTTGCTGAAATCCATAGAGCAATAATATACTATTTGTTGAGTCATGGTGTTTAATACCTTAGTTCAAATCCACAAGTGATAGCATGTTCTCGTCAATGGTTGCTTTGAGAATGAAATTGTGGCGTAGTGTAGAGTTGCTGCCATGGGAACCTACCTTTTCCCAGCCATGCTACTCTAACTCAAAGCTATGGTAATAGAGCAGAATACGTTTGGGTTGTATATGATTAGGGCAAGTATTTCTGCTTGGTAATGTTTCAAGCGTTTATCTATGACACAGTAATTAGAGAGGAATATCCCTTCTTCGCATAACTGTATGTGCATGAACCTTTTTTTTGCGGCATAGTCTAATAGTTTGGAGTCTCGTCTCATGTTATTCTCATTTCGAAGGACATTTGGTGTGCCATTTTCACTAAGTTCTCTTGTGACCACATATACATTGATTTTTTTGGGCAGCACTGAAGTTGTCTTTTGATGCAGGATGCTTTTTATTGTGTCAAATTATTACATACGACATGAAGGCTAGAAGCTGTAATGATGGCTTTTCTCTATTTTTCTTTCTTATTGTTTCACAGGTTGAGTCAAGATTTGGTTCAAAACCTTGGGAAAGGAGACTTAGGTCAACCAGGACAAAGTTTAGACAATGTCATTTTTCAGTGATTAAGCCCATTGCTAGTTTTAAGAGTTCTTCCCTTGAAGTCGTTTGATGATGCAAGCTGCAAAGAGCTTTATGGGCTAAAATCAGGTATCTCTTATATGTCTCAGAACGCTAGTATTTCATGAAGTTGACGGTATTGTTCACAGGTTTGTGCTTCTTTAGTCTCATTTATTAGACAGGAGTCACCGGCTGAACTGTTTTGGATTATATTTTGACAATACACAATTCTCACCACAGGGACCATGGGCCGAAGCTTGATTGAAGAGACATGCATTACACAATTTCTGATCGACAGGCAATTCTAGTTACAATACAATCCACAACTGCAAACCTGTGTTCATGACTTAACTTGGCTAGGTTGCAAATTCACTGTCAAAGCTGCTGCCAGCTCCCTTTCTTCTCAGTGCTGCACTGTGGTCCTCCCCTATCTGCAATTCTGGCTATTCCTTTCTCTGTCATAAAGTTTGCACCTTTCAGATCCCTTTGGCCTCCCTGCGTCCGGGATGGTCCTCACCCAGACCGTCTCAGTTTGCTTTTACCAATGGCCAGACTAATTTAGCAGTCCAATGTCCCTCTCCTTTCATTCTTAATTGATAAACAGCGCAATCTTTTTGACCTTGGATCTTTGCAGATGATGCTAACATGTTTGCTTTCAAGCCTTTTTTCTGGCTGTGTCTACCACCTAGTGTTTGTGATGGGGATATGGGGACGGGCCTAATGAGGGATTGCTTCTTTGCCTTTTGATCTTGGAGACACTTGATGTTCCGATCCCTGTCAACAGCTCCCCCAATACAAACAAGAAAAAGACAACTATATGGATGACCTTTGGTGGGTATACTTTAAGCAAACATGGATATCCCCACCACAGCTAGATGCCACCAAAATGGCCTTCTACAAAGAGCATTTCCTCTACTTGAGCAAGGATGATTTTGATTAGGCATGTGTAAATCCACCTTTCTCACATAGTACGGATCGTCATGGGTCAGCTTCGGACCTCGTTGGTCTTGGATGGACGCAAGGCATGAGATTGCAGCCACATGACACAACAGAGATTCCAGACTATGCACCCACATCCGTAAGGTGGAGATGGAGGGGATGCGTTGCTGAGATGCCCTAAATACTACAAGATTCAAGGGCAATACCGTTGCCGGTTCACCTGCTAGTACTTGGACATGAGTTGGAAAATTGACTGGCAATATTGGAAAAGTGAGTGATGAACTATAGAGTTAATGGATTTAATTCATCTTGGAGTGATTAGATGGTTGGGATTATCCTGGCTCTTAGAGTTGTAGGTTAGACCTTAGGGCGTCGGTAGAACATATTGCGACTGTTTGTAATTGGCAAGCTTAAAGCTTTTGAAGGGCCACATTGGGTGGCATACTCCCACATACATCCAGCTTGGTAGAACGTTCTATGATTGTTTATCATTGGCAGGATTACAGATTTCGCAGGGGCCACATTAGGTGGCATGTGCCAACATAGCACCATTCTATTGGTCAATCTTACGTGACTTCGTGATGTGGGACACTGTCAGGCTAGAGTATTCAGTTGCTTGAATTCATCTCTCTTGTTCAAGAGAGTCCTACAGCTAGCGATCAGCATTTTCACACTCCTAACAATTGTGTGTGTGCGCGTGTGCATGTTCGCATTTGATTATCTGTATGTTTTAGGGCATCACGGTCTAGGAGCCTCTGTCCCATTCTTCTCATGGTATCAGAGCCATCTTGTTAGACTGGTAAAGACCCAATTGAGCAATCTTCAAGCAAGTCGACGCATAACTTGGCAAGGGTATTGGAACCCCTAGAGGGAACCCCTGCAAGCCTTGACAGAGGGAAGAAAAACCCTTCAAATTTGTAGTGCCAAGTCATAGCTCAGGTTCAAAATTGCACAAACAGAATATAACCAAGTGTGGTAAAATAATTGCAGGCAAGGCTTGCAAATAGAAGTATGCACGACTAGCATCAAACATGTGCAATGCAAACAATAAAGCTACAAACAAGTGCAAATAAAGTCCACGATGACCAAAGCATACACTGGTTCATAGTTGAAACAAATTACTTCCAATTGTGTGTTGGTGTTTCAAAGAACAAAGCCTAAACAAGATAATGTGCAATTAACATAAAATAACTTTAAAATAGGTAAAATAATCATCTATCTATATTAGAGCCAAACATTGTACAACTGGTTTTAGTCCATTCAAGGTGATTCCCAGCTGCCTTTCCACCGTTGCCACCAGAAGAAGAAGAAGGGCGCGCGGGAAGAGGGGGGTGGAGGGGGGACTCTCTCCTACGTCACCTGAAGGATCTGGAGCTCTAGCAGTGCATCGACGATTCTTGCTTCATCTCTAGGCTCAATGAATTGATTCTATGACTGCATCTTATCCTACCTCGCAGCTGCGACTGTCTGATGAAGCTGGAATTGAGCGGATGCAAGGCCAGCTATGCTGAGATTGCAGGCATCAGCCAATGCTTCTTGATGCTGGAGGAGCTGGCTCAAGTGAATCAAATAAATAAAAGAGTGATATATTCCATTCAAAACAGATCATACAACAGGTGGGAGAGAAAGTACTCTATCCCTAGCCTCAACAATGTGGCAAAAAAGCCATGGAGGTGGTCTAAAATGCCATGACATCCCAAAAGGGGTCAAGTGAAAAAATAAAGAGCAGTCCCATGTCCTCATGAAGGATATAAGTCTCCCACGAGCTGCCAAAGAGGTGCCTGTACACCGCTCCATTGACTCCTGAGGCTCAAGTGAATCAAGGCTTCTATGCTCCTGCCTCCACAGCCTTGCTGTAACCACAAGGGGAGGGGTGCTCCTATCCCCACAGCCCCAAGCGCTTACAACAGCCTGAGGGGTAATTCACCGCAGACCTGTGTGCTCAACAGTGAACCAAGACAAGCTCCTGCCCCCGCAGTCCTTATGTTACAGCAACAAAGGGGGGCTGTGCCTTCCCAACCCCTCTAATACAAGCACGTAGATCTCGCCCTCCTAGCCCCTTTGCCTGAGCAAAAGCAAGGGTGACCCTATTACCATATCATAAAATCAAAAAGGGGGAAGGGCTGCTCCTGCCCACCCTGCTGCAGCATCACCAAACGTACGGGAGGATAAGGTGGGAATAGAAGGCTGAGGTGGAGAGGGAGAGGTGGAGGGTAAGGTCGACCAGCACAAGGTAGAGGGGAAATGAAGAGGATAAGGAATTTGGGGAGGGGGAGTAAGAACTCAGCCCCTCCCCAGCAGGATTGCCAAACTGTCCTAGGCTTTAGGGTAAAGCATGCCAACTAATGAAAAGGCTCCAATAAGATAAGGCTCAACTAAAGATGCTATTCCCCAAAGCAAAAGTCACTGATGTGATTGATAAGATCCTGCAAGTACAATGCTCATTTATAAGCTGGGCAAGCCTCACTCATTGCATCATAGGTGAGGTCAGTGGAGGAATATCTCCTGACCTCACATGTGATGTCACACACAAAAGGAATCAAATCTAAGGTCAAATGACCCTAGAACCACCCAAAGGATAAGTTGACTTTAGGACACTTCACACCCACACAACTGTAGGACACATGACTCTACTCACACTAGGACTCCGCGGATATACAACAACCTCATCCTCAGAGTTAAGAATTTCAGATTTGAAGACTACTTGGAATTCTTCCCACCTTATTGGTTTATTTTTAAGTTCATGCCATCACAGTAAGGATTTACCCTTCAACAAATCTTGGGCCATTTGAATGTTATGCGCATGAGAGAAGGCATGAAAGGAGAAGTGTACTTGCCACATTGATTTAACCAAGTCTCCATGCTTTTAGGCGTGCGATCTTTCTTTTCCCTTGCAAAAGGATCATTGCCAAAGCTACATTCGTCCCACTTTCTAACGTACCGGTTGTCAAGCCAGCAACCGCAGTGTGCAACATTATCATTGAATGGCTTTGGGATTGTTGTCTCATCTCAATTGTGGTAATGAGTCCCTCGATGTCTTGGATTTGCTTCTTGAACAATGCTTGGAAATTCTGCAGCAGCTGTGCCACCTCATCTGATTGGTTTATCACATCATATTGGGTAGTAAATCTATCCAAGTTTGCATCAAATCCTTCCATGTTATCATTCTCAACCCGTCTTTGAGCTTGCTCAAGGTGAAGCTGCTCCCTAGCTTGTGAAACTTTCAGCCATAACTGATATCTTGTGCGTAGAAGTAGTAGAGGAGAGAGGAAGATCGTTGCAAGTGAAGGGAAGGATGGCTGAAAGTAGGCAAAGCAATAGGGAAGTCAAAAGGGATGGAGATGATGTGGCTGAATCAGCAATGATGGAGCGCAAAATGTCAAGGGGGAGGCTGAGATAAAGCTGAACGTCAAGACGGAAGCGAGCGCCTCATATTGTTTATATAGGCAGAAATTATCCTAGATTGGGTTGCCTAGCTCTATCAGGAAAAACGGCCATCTTCCTAGAATTTTCCGTCAGCCTACCACAGCAAGGAACACCTCCACAACATCAACACTCAGCCTGAAGGAGGATCTAGGAATAAAAATCGTCTTAATCCATGACTCTTCATATGAAAACAGCAAGTCGTCTCCATCTCTCAGGATCGTTCACGTTGAATCAAGCGGCCGAGGCCACTCGAAATCAATACACAACATGTCTATCCTTCCATACCACGAAGTCCATGTGGAGGAACTCGCAGAGACAACCACTGTCCAACACTAAGTCGTTATAGAACCGTCCCCAATCAACAATCCCCTAGGGGAAAGACACAGGGAAAAAACAACACACATCCCAACGATGACACTTCTAGCAGCCCATACTTGAACGTACCTATCTCAAACCCCCCGTCTCTCCTTTTTGTCCCTTGCAGATCTAGTGGACTTTCCTGATGAGGAATTCGTGCATTCTACCTTTGGTGAGGCAATGGTTGGTATTCCTTTTGATCCCAAGGTGGCTTCCTTCTCAGGTGGACGAGTTCTTTCACCCATACATTTTCCTCCACTTGGCTCTCTTCCTCGCTCTTCGAGCAAGAGGTCTTCCCCCATCGAGGGGTTTGTTTCTACTACTAGGCAGGGCAAGGCATTCCATGCTACTTCCTCCCGCCAATGAGCATTGTTAGTTGGAACATACATGGCCTTGGTGGCATACCACATCGCCGGCATAAGTAGCTTATCCGTACTCAACTCCATCCAGGTGTTACGGGGGACTCCATTGACATTCTTTTTATTCAGGAACACAAGCTAGATGCCAGAGATTGTGCTAACTCAGGTAAATTGCTTTTAGGTCACGCATTCTGGTCACTTGCCTGGGGTGGGACATGCATTTCAGTCTCAAACTCTATTCTCTCCCTAGTGGTTGGACACGGTATCATCATTCCCTCCAGAGCTCAGTGGGTCATTTTTTTAATTAGGGGACATAAGGTTGGTTTTCTCAACCTTTATGCCCCTAACGATCGAGGGGATTGTGTCCTTTTATGAAAGAAACCAATCTCTTGGGCCCCCATTGTAGATTCATGGATCATCGGAGTTGACTTCAACATGGTGGAGTTG
The DNA here is from genome assembly GCF_047967505.1 of Dipteris shenzhenensis. Classification (NCBI taxonomy): domain Eukaryota; kingdom Viridiplantae; phylum Streptophyta; class Polypodiopsida; order Gleicheniales; family Dipteridaceae; genus Dipteris; species Dipteris shenzhenensis. Next base: position 1,006,853 of record NW_028239847.1, on the reverse strand, counting down.
CCTTATGACGAGAAGGGGGGTAGAGAAAGAGGTACTCACTCTTTGGAGAGAGCAGCCTAGGATGCCTTTTTGTTCAGTTCAGTGGCAGAGATGTTTGGTTTGGATGGTGTCTTTACACTCGTCACAGTCTCTCCAGTTTTCCTAGTTGAACAGGAGACCTTAGATGCCAATTCATGCACGCATTGACAAATTCTATGTTGACGATTGGGCTTTGGATAGAGGTGGTGCGATATGCATTTCTACTGGGGCTGCTACCCTAGACCACTTTTCTGTGGTTTAGATGATCTCCGAGCCTCATAGGAGAGGTCGCCCTGCTAGTCTCAGGATTTCGGATGCCTTATATTCAGAGGAGGACCTCACCATGGCAGTTCCGCTTCCCATGTGGTAGCAACCCTCTATGTTATTAGTGACTTCTATCACTTAGTCGCTAGTGCCAGAAGGCAAGAGATTTTGAGACAAGAGTTTGGGATTTGTCGACCGTTGGTAGCCGTTCGGAGGGAAGAGCAGAAACGACCTACAGATGCTTGGATTTAGGAGCGCCTTGGATATTGGTTTTTTGGTGCACCCCATGAGGAATGATCACATGATATTTCAATGTTCAAGACAGGATCTGCCTCCCAGCCATCCTTGCTAGATTGTGTGCACGGTGATGGACTGGCACATTGAGGCCTGGAGAGAGGGAAGGATGATGAATGCATGCAATGCACGGATGGATAGATCAATGCCTTTATATATACATACAAGCATAGATGCTACCTCATAAAATAATAGAAAAATGACTTAGATACTAGAAGCTGAAGTGAAAGAAAGAAGGAGACAACTCATGCAAAGCGCTAAAGAGTTCTATATTGCAAAGGAAAGCTAACAACGACTCCAAGACGGAAGCTCCTGATCTCTACTGGGCTTGTTGGAGTGTTAGATTATGAAGACTAGTGTGATCAAACTTACAATGGCAGCATGCCATGTTGGAGATAAGTGCACACTAAGTGTACTATTTCCTAGTCTACATTTGTCTAAGTCTAGTCTAGTCTTTATGTCTTGAGTGTGTGCCATGTGGCACTTCTACAATTATCCCATAAGCACTCTTGCTTTATGTCTTGTACTTTGGCCCATATATTCATGGGTCACATCATTGCAATCTACCTGTCTAGCTTGTGTCTTGTCTACACTCTTCTCAAGGTATTTCTTGTCTTTCAATCTTGTTATTTCATTTCTAGTTTCTAGTTCTTGCTTCCATATTCCAACATGGTATCAGAGCTAGGTTGATCCCTCTTCTCTCCCCTCAGTCTGCCTCTTCTCAGATTTCTCCCCCGCTGCAGATCTGCCCGCCTCTTTCTCACCCGCCATTGCGCACCAGATCTGCGCGCCAGATCTGTGTATTTCCGCTCCAGATCTGCGCCAGATCTTCGCTCCAGATTTGCGCACCATTTCTGCCAGATCTGAGCGCTAGATCTGCGTAGTTCAGCCACAGATCTGCGCCCATCAGCTCCCGCTCCTGCACCCGCTCTTGCATCAACGTACAAGAGTGTCCGTACACTCCGTACGACTGTACGGAATCCGTACATGCTGTCCGTACAGATCAGCGCCGTCCGTACGCCGTACTCCATACCTTGTCGTCCGCATGCCGTCCGTACTCCGTACTCTGCTGTCCGTGCAGTTTCGTACAACTGTACAGAATCCGTACCTGCACAGGCCGCACTTCTCCAGCTGCTGTTCGAGATCTGCTCCATCTTCACGGAGATCTGTGTCATCTGTTCGACCTCCTGGACTGCGCCCCTTTTTGCACCTCTGCCTCTGCCTGGGATTAAGGTACTGTGCTTTGCCTCTTTCAGTTTGTTGAGCGGTCTCTCTTTTTTGCTGGTTTCTCCTACTTCGATGGGCTGTCATATGCTATGGCCTTGACAAAGTGGTGAGAGAACCGGCTTCTTGGATCTCTCCTTTCATTTATTTTTGCAATATTGTAAGGGAATAGACACTGCCCTTGCATCCTAGCAAGAGGTAAGACCTTCCCACATGGCATCTTCCTCTCATTCTCTCATATCTATCGACAAATTCAATGGGTCCAACTTTCATACTTGGCAAATCAAAATCAAGTGCCATCTTATGAAAGAAGGTCTTTGGGACATTGTTCACCGTGCTGCTCCCGAAGAGTCCGACGTTGAGCAAGTTGTCACTTATGTTCCCAATGCCAAAAACGACAAAGTCTATGCTATCATCTTGCTCGGTCTTGGAGATGATTACATTCACCGACATACAGTTTGCTTCTCAAGCATGGATCACTTTGGATACCCTTTTTGGACCCAGATCTAAAAACTCTAAGATTGCACTTACGATCTCATTCTTTGATCTACATATGCAGGAAGGAGCTACTATAGCCTCTCATGTCAATTATCTTCGCAGTCTTATGGTTCAGCTTGCGTCAGTCAAGTCTCCCATCTCCGAAGATATTGCTATTGCTGTGCTTCTCAAAAGCTTACCTGACACCTATGCTACTCTTGTCACTACCTTCAAGTATCATAATAATCCTTCTCTTGAGGGTATCATCAATGCTCTCCAAGAGGAAGAAAGAACTCAACAACGAAAGGTAACTGACACTGCATTTTTAGCAAAGAAAGGAAGTTCTAAGGTAAGAAAGCCTTGCACCCATTGTGGCAAAACTAATCATATGGAGAAGGACTGTTTCAAGGCTCATCCATGCACCATTTGTGGCCGTGATAATCACCGGGAGAGGGACTGCTACTCCAAACCCTCTACATCAGCCCCTGCATCTACCTCAGCCCATGTTGCTGTAGCATCTCCATCAACAGATCCTGTTGTTCCTTCCTCATATGATGAGAAGTGGGCTTTCTGATTACTTCTATGTCTTGTCTACCACCTTGACCACCGATGATGTAGGTCAAGGGGTTCTAGTGTCTTGGTCTTTCTGTTTGACTACAGTCAGTCTTCTGTCTATCTAGTCTTATCTATATGTCTTTTAATCTGACTATGTTTTGTTTTAGATCCATCTTGTCCCTACCCTTGTGGACCCATATGAGGATATCACTTGAGGAGGGGTGTCTCAGGATCTTTGTCTGTCATGTCTTCTATCTTGTCTCTCAGTCTATCAGTCTTTATGTCTGTCTTCTAGTCTTGTCTTTCTGTCTTACTCCTAGTGTCCACTTAAGGAGGGTGTTGGAGATAAGTGCACACTAAGTGTACTATTTCCTAGTCTACATTTGTCTAAGTCTAGTCTAGTCTTTATGTCTTGACTGTGTGCCATGTGGCACTTCTACAATTATCCCATAAGCACTCTTGCTTTATGTCTTGTACTTTGGCCCATATATTCATGGGTCACATCATTGCAATCTACCTGTCTAGCTTGTGTCTTGTCTACACTCTTCTCAAGGTATTTCTTGTCTTTCAATCTTGTTATTTCATTTCTAGTTTCTAGTTCTTGCTTCCATATTCCAACATGCCATCTATATGGAACTTGGAACAGCCGCAGGTGTTAATCATCAGCAGAAAATCGCAGAAGGAAGGTTGAAATGCCAGCCGATGATTGATAAATCAGAGAATCTCGCTGTGAACACAAACCTCTATCATGCAGCCCATGCAATCTGCCATGTGCCCACAACTTACTAACCCCTTTGTTGCATGATAACTAAACGACTACCAAGGTTTGCACTTTCTTCAACATACTATACATTTACTTGCATGCATGCATACATACATACATACATACATGCATGCATGTCTATTTCATACATATGTACAGAATTACTTGCTTATGCCTCTTCATCCTATAGGGTTTTATTCGTTTTATTGGAACACGACCTTTTCTCAAGTATTAGTGATGGCTTATTCAGAATTAGGATGTGTTAGGCATAAGCTAGTGGTAGTTACGTTAACAAGTTTAGGAGCCTTCTCACGAGTGTTGATGTGTTGAATATCTTTTCTTTAATTCTTTAAATGTTCTGCTTTGTTTAGTTAATGAGGCGGTTCTTATGATGCCAAAAGATCATGTTTGTGGTCTTGTGTAAAATCATGTGCTATGCCGGCCGTGGCTTGGCCTTTGCAGGGCTGTGGCCATTTAGAGTCTTATGATGTTCGAAAATTAGCTGCTGAACTGCTGGGACGACTTCAGCCAAATGTAAGATAGAATATTCCAAAATCAGTGATGCTTATCTTGTTTGTTATATTTTATCTGTGTGTGCTCATGTTCATCCATTGATTGTTCGAACACTCCACCATCCTTATAGAATTTTTATGATTTGTGCTTGATTAAATTATTGCAAAGTTTTGTATTAGTAAGATTATTTTGAGATTCTAGCTCATTTTTGGCTTTGTTTAAGGTGCTTCTTAGTCCAGGTTGGCAACAACCATCTATTCTCTCTTCTAGCTCCAAAGTCCTTAGTTTTCATGAAACACAAAACTAGGCTTAAGATTTATGTTGGTGATGCTAGATTTGAAATACAAGCTTCTATTGAAATATAGCTTTTGATGACAGAATTCGTTTTACTTTATGATGAGTCATGTAAAGAATTTCAATTCAGCACCCATTGTGTAATATAATTGTTGTTATGGTTTCTTAGTATGTTGGTGGTCATTGCCTATGTAATATTGTTATATATCGTGGTTATGAATATCTCAATGATTAGTGCATGTTAAAGTGTGAGATGTATTTCCTTGGGTTTTAGACCGTGAAGAAGCTATGACTACTGTGCAGTAGAGATATTATCAAAGAAGTGAGATCATACACATATTAATTCAACTCAGACATGAGGAAAGAGATAAAATCCAATGGGTGGAAGAGACAATGAGGGTGGGTCTGAACACAAGTCTAATTCCAATAAGGATCTAGAAAAAGCTAGTAGGATAACTATGAAAGAAAATGCAAGAATTTACACTGCGAGGGCAATCTCTCCTCTGTGTTTGAGAGCATTAGAATCACCTCTACATCTATATACTTCTTTTTCCTCAAAGAAAAGAACCTTCTATTAGAAAACTTGAGAAGATGATACAGATCAGCAATCTATGGGTTGCTTGACCAATCTAGAGGGGAACCGGATGCTATGTAACCTGCTTCTCAAGATCTAAACTTATTGCCAAGGGTGTCCTAGAAGCCGGTGCCAACAACCAGGATTCCTTGATCTATGAGTGTGTAAAAATAATTGCAGGCCATGCCCTGCAAAAATGCTGTGCCTTTCGGCAGTCTTGTTAGATCCCTCCATGCCCTGCTCCCAAGTGGCCCGCAAGGTGTAAATGATATCATGCCATATATTGACAGGTGGGGCTGCATGCTGAAATATTTGTCCCCTCATCTCTAAACTGTAGCACATTGCCCAGATATTCCAAGCTATAATGTTGGCCACTATCTCCCAAACACATTCTTTGGAGAGAACTTGTCTCTAGTGAGAGGCCGGGCTGCATCCTGGATATCCAAGCAAAGGACACTCAAACCATCTATCATGTAGGATAGAGAGACCGTCTCAATGCAGAAAGCATGTCATCCCGTTGTGCCCCGTTTGGTATGCTGCATCCTGGTCACCATCTCAAGGGAGCATTGCTGAATCCCCTAAGCCCCTAGACAACTCCATAGGCAGAGAGCTATTGTCTCAAGGTCCTCGGCATCATAGGAATGATAGACCGCGTCCACCTCACTCGCTCCAACCATGGGCCTATGGGCAGCCCTCCAGCCAAAAGAAATATGAGATCTTGGAGGTTCATCTAGAGGTGGGTCCAGAGCTTGGTACGGGACCTGTTGCTCAAGCTAGTGCCACTCCTTAGAGGGGGCCCATGCCCATGTATTGAGTTGAAGCTGTGTACCAATGTGGGTGGTGTAGGAGGAGGGCACCTCTACCACGTGCTCTGAGTGCCTTGCGCCCTGCACTAGATGTCCAAAACCACTCAATTGGATCCCACTGCACCCCACACATGAAGGAGGCTAGCGAGAGGGGGCACCTTGAGATGGAGGTTGTTGAATTCTTGTCTTTGTGAATGGCAGCCCTATTGTGGCTCATTAATATCTATCAATGAGGACAGCATGAAGGCCTATTTGCTGGTGATGAAACTGGCCTTCGATAAGTTAAAGGGCAGTAAAGCTAACAAGTAACCAGCCAACACTTTTACATCAACAATTCTGCAAAAGTATAACTGGTAGATTGGGAGCTAGAGTGCCCCTGCTCCAAGACAAAGACACGGATTGGCCCCAAACCTTGTTGCCCCTTTCGGTGTTTCTTTAATTAAGTGAGAGGTCATGAAATCTAGGCTACATATAGGGATACATTCTTTCTTGCATCTAGGGCAATCCACATCCCGTAAGTCATTCACATACCCTGCATGGCCTCTACTATTCACTACTCTCACCAATCCTGGCAGTAGGTCCGTGAGCCCCCCCGATGGCGTAGGCAATCCATACCACCTCGTACGTTGACCCAACTGTGAGCTCTTATGATCACCCGTTTGCCCCCTGTGACCAGTGTAGCCTAGGTGCTTCCCATGTTCCAACCAAATTGGAACCTCCTAGAGGTGGATGCATGCAACTTGCCACGTGGCAGACCCACGTCAAGTTGGGGCTTTTGCTCCCTAAGGCCCTCTTTGGACCCCTCCTAGGGTCTATTAGCCCTTCACTTGCCCCAAGGCATAATTAATGCCTAGGAGCCCCCTTTTTCACACAAAACAACCCAGGCCTTGCCCCTTATTTCCTGCCCACATGCAAGTGCCAGAAATCACGTCCTCGTGACATAACCCCTCTCTTGAAACATGGCAAGCAACCTCGATTGCATCTGAAATACATGTGAATATATCATCATTAAAGCATGAATTACAAACTGTCATAGCATAGTAAGTAAAAGGATACGTGAAAAGAAGCAAAAAGATCAAGTAAGTGAGAAGAAGTGCATTAAGATAGCAAAGAAATATGGTTAAACATAGGTGTATAATATCGAAAAAAGAGAAGAAAAGGAATAACAAGTTCGCAAAAAGCAAAGATAAGAATAAGAATCTAGAAAAGAAAGCATGAAAATAGCAAGTGCAAAGAAGAAAGGAATAAGAAAGCAGAAAGGTTGGAACAAACAAAGAACTTAAAAATTTTTACAGGATGGGAAGCAAGGAGACAAAACTCCTATTGAAATTAGGACCACCTAGAGAAATCGGAAGCATAGTGAGAGTTCTTCAAAGTTTGAAAAAGGAAGAGTGATACAAAAGACTTCAAGAAATGAGATAAAGAGATCCTACAAGCATAAGAAGAAACGAATATTGAATATAGACACAAGACACAAAGAGGGGCCGGGAAGGGAGGGGCAAAGAAGACAAAATTAGAATTAAGAAATATGTGGAAGAATGAATTGGATTGGATGCTGCAAGGAGACCTGAAGACAAGGACAAGGGAAGAGGAAAAGTGGACGAAAGTGAGCAAAGGGGATCAAAAGTTATTCCACATAAAAAATGAACAAAAATGAGTCATTCGCTAAGAATACACGTTGACAAGAAGTCCATTGACTTGAAGATTAAATCGTAGTGCTGGTACAGAAGAAGAGGCAGCTTGCAGTTAGGCATCTCACTAGACAAATAGTTAGTCAACCTAACTAGATTAACTTGGTTCCAATCCCTCAGTTGGACCTAAAGTCCATTCACACCACCCTTAGGATCCCTCCTAAACCCCAAATTTTACCCCTTCTTTAACCCCTCGTAACTCATCCGTTTGGGACTCAAACTAAACCCCGTTTGAACCTAGATTTCACACACGAAAACACCACACTACGGGGTATTTTTCCAACCCATTGCACACCATTTCGGCATCCCTAGCACTCGCTCATTCGTGCCCCCGTGTGGGTCTCATTTCACATAAATTCGCTCATATCTTCACGCCGTGACCTCCAATTAATGATCCGTCTGCACCATCACATTTCTCTACACATGTAGGACAATCTTAGGCACATTATTAACACGATGGTCCCTACACAAACTAACACCAATCTAATCCTCCTAACAAAGCTACATCCACACCCGCACTTGTGGCAGAGACACCCTTGGCAAATCTCACCCAATCTGCATGTAGCTACGTTTCGGCCAACGCCTTCGACTCCAATGCTCACCACATCTGCATATAACTCTGCTGCAATAACCGCCCTTGCCAATCCTCTACCTCGAAGCCCCCCCGAGATTTAACCACTCCCTCTAACTCCTCCATGCCCCAACATGGCTGGACGTCGTCATGACAATGATGGGGATATCGACCTCGATGCCGAGGCTGACAATTTCTTCAATCGAAGAAATAATAACAATCAAGGCTGATGCCCCTTGGGAAAACTGGAACTTTCCAAATATAATGGTCTGGGAGATCCACCCTGATTTCTCCAGCATTTTGATGCCGCATACCGCGCAGGTGGAGATCAATCCCATGAAACCAAGGTGGCTTGGTTTCCCATGGCCTTAATTGATGAAGCGTCTGAATGGTACCTAGATCTTCTCGTGGAAGAACGCACCACATGGGACCTACTTCAAACAGAATTCAAACGATGCTTTCAAACGGAGAGGCTACAAGATGATCCCACTCTCCAACTCAGCAAGATCGAACAAGGCCGGAGAGAAGATGTATGCACATATGAAACGATTAATCGCCAAATGTGACCCACACCCAGATGCAAAGTACCTCACGGCATGGTTCATTGTAGGACTTAGAAAGAAAATCCGAAAGGATATGAAAAAGATAAGCAGCTATGCAACGTTCAATGTTGCTCATGCGGCAGCCATTGACATCGAGGATGGCATGACAAACTCAGACACTAGCAATGATGACGGTAGATCTAGTACCCGAGATAAGCACTCCAAAAAAGATAAATCCAAGTCTGTTGCCGAAACATCAAATGAAGATCGCCTAGAGGCCATGACCATGAAGCTGAAAGAAGAAATGATGCAGGCCATGGAACAAAAACTTCACTTGTCTCAGCCGCCAACTCAGACATATCCACGGCGAGAAAATAAATGTATGGTATTCACATTGCATGGCAAACCATATAGCAAATGAGTGCCCGGTCCTCAGAGCCAGGATCACTGCACAAGCAAATCCACCACCAAGGTTGTGGTGCCATATCTGCGTCGTCGGCGGCCATGATGAAAATAGTTGCATCTTCAACATGCGCAACAATACCAAGTGGCACCCATGCCAGTGTACAGGCAACCGGCACTTGCACAAGCGCCCCTAGCTCCGAGGCTAAATCCTGTTCCCGTTTGAACACAAGCCTCACAACTACTCAGGAATCCGAATCCACGATCATATCCAAGAGCACCAAATCCAGCTCCTCAGGCAGTTCCAATATATCAATTACAAGCCAAGGAAGTAGAGTCGCCATTTGAGTATGAAGCAGAGTACCCAGTGTACTATGTAGAAGGTGCATAGGATCTAATACCAGTTTATGCAAATCAAATACATCCCAACACATATCGCACACCAATCAAGTGCTACGGTTGTGGAGAAAATCACCGAATCGTAGAGTGCCCTCATCGTGGTAGCCCAGCTACTTTCCAACCACTCTGCAGAGATTGTGGCATAGGACATGTCTGCATGGATTGTCCCATGAAAAATAAGGTCCCAAAACAAACATAAATAAAGCTTGACATCCCCATCGGCATCATTGGGGTGGACCATCTAAGTGTTGAGATATCGAGCTCCATCGTTGTGCATTTATGTCACCGACTTGTTAGCTACAGATGCGGTTGGTACACCGCCCATGAATAATAGCTAGATGACAGCTATCCTTATCTACTCTAGTTCGTGGCTCAGTTAGTATGCCACCTTAGTTAGTTGAGTTTGGTTTGAGACCCACATATAGGGTTCTTCTATTTCTTTGTACTTGAGTTCTTTTGGCTTTACTCTAGTTCGTGGCTCAGTTAGTATGCCACCTTAGTTAGTTGAGTTTGGTTTGAGACCCACATATAGGGTTCTTCTATTTCTTTGTACTTGAGTTCTTTTGGCTTTTCACAACTAAGAAGAGCAAAATTGTTTTCAGCCTCCACCTGTGTGTGTATTTCCCCATTGTGTATGTGAGAAAGCCGCAAGTGAGACTCCTTCCCTCTCTCCCACTATCTTCACATGGTATTAGAGCCTTGTTCATGGTAAGGAGCTCAAGAAAGCAAACCAAGTTCGCGGTGTCCTGGTAAGAGGACCAGTGTTGCTTTCCTTTTTCGAGTTTGGGAGCAAATCTCTGCAGGTAGCACAGCCGGAAGTGCAAGAGTGCACTGTCTTAGATTGAGACGCCCTTCGTGATATGGCGAGAGGGCAGTATATGCTGCGGGTATGGGCAAAGTCCTCGGTGACTTTATTTTTCTGATTCGAGGCCATTTCAGGGCCCGTTTTGAAGGCGGAAGTTCTTTGTAGGCACTCAGAAAAAGGCCCTGTTTTTGCTGTGCGACCATTGCTCTGCTAGTCGGTGAAAAGTTACCGTAGAAATTACATCGTATGCCTGTGCGCAGAGATATTAGGAGTTGCACAATCATCCTTGTTGCCTGTTGATGCAAATTGTCACTAGGAAGTGACTGTGTCGTCAAATACCACTTTCGTCAGTTTTGCAGATCTGCCCGTGTGAGGCAAAAGTTATGTTTTTTGCAGTGACAGAATATTTTGCAGTGTTCTGTAATGGCGTTTGATTCTCTTTCACAGATTGTCACTGAAAAGCTTGACAAGAACAACTTCCAGGCATGGAAGTTTAGAATGACGAATTTCCTTATGGGAAAAGGCTATTGGGAGTTCATTACAGGAAATGAAGAGGAACCAGTTCTTCCTAATGTTCTCAATCAACAGGAAATGCAGGCATTCAAAGGATGGCATGAGAGAGCCAGAAAAGTTATGTACTGGCTTTCTATCAGTATTTCGGATTCTATGATTGTGCATATTCAGGATGCAAGTATGCCAAAGGAGGCATGGGATACCTTGGCAAAAATGTACAGCACAAATACGCAAGCCAAGAAAATGCAGCTCATGCACAATGTGCAGAGAGAAAATATGAGCATCAATAACTACCACATGAAGGTGAAGAAAATTGCAGATGCACTTGCTTCCATTGGGTTGCTAGTGGAAGATGATGATCTAGTTTCTGTGACCTTGAATGGTCTAGGAAAGGATTATGCATAGTTCTGGACATCCATTGCCGTACGTGAAAAATTTCCTGATTTTGAAGAGTTGTTTGCTCTTCTAATTTCTAAAGAGCACAGAAATGGGGGTGCATCTTCTTCAGGAGGAACTTCAAAAGAAACTGTCTTCTACTCAAATGCTGGAAGAGGTAGAGGCAGAGAAAGAGGAGGCCAATCTGGAGGCCATGGTAGAAATCAGAATATGCAGCAAACTCAAGAAAACCAGTCCTATGGAGGAGGACATGGTAACTCTAGAGGCAGGGAGAGCGAAAGAGGCCGTGGTGGATGGTAGAGAGGCCAAAATGCAAACAGCAATGTTGAATGCTACTACTATGGTAAAATGGGTCATATGGCTAAGGACTGCTACAAAAAGCAGAATGACATTACAAATGGAAAATTGCAGCAAGGCAATTATGCATCTTCTAGTAGATAGGGTGATGACAGAAATGAGCATCTATTTATGGTGCTGCACATGACTAATTCTGTGACAAGTGCAGAAGAACGAAATGATGTGTGGTATGTTGACTCAAGTGTGTCAAACTTCATGACAGGTCATGCAGAATGGATGTAGGATGCAAGGAAAATGGAAAAACCAGGATTTGTGGAGCCTGGTGATGATACTGCACATCCTATTGTGCAGATTGGTAAAATTCCTTTGTCTATGTAGGACGGGAAAAAGAAATACCTGTCTGATGTATTTCATGTCCTGAATATCACCAAGAACCTGGTTTCTGTTGGTCAAATGGTTGAGCAGGGCTTGCAGGTTAGATTTAATCCTCATGGATGCTTTGTTGAGGATATGAAAAATAACGGTCGCTTGATAGCAAAAGGAAAGAAGAAGGGCAGGATGTTTACATTGGATGCGGACATGCCTGAATTGAGTGCATCAATGTTTGCACATGGGATTGGTGTTGTTGCAGATATTGATATCTGGCATAAACGCATTGGTCATGTTAATGTATAGCGACTTAAATCAATGCAGGCCCAAAATATTGTTGCAGGATTGCCTAAATTCAAGGTTGTAGAAATGCATAAGGTATGTGAAGCCTGTCAATTTGGAAAACAGGCAAGGAAACCATTTCCTAGGCATGTTCAAGAGAGCAAGAAGCCATTGGAATTAATCCACTCTAATGTGTGGACTACTAAAGCTGCATCTATTGGAGGCTGTCATTATTTTGTCACTTTTATTGATGACTACAACAGAAAAGTTTGGGTGCATTTTATGAAAAAGAAAAGTGAAGTGTTTGGGCATTTCAAAGCTTTTAAAGCTATGGCTGAAAAAGAAACAGGCTTGCAAATAAAATGCTTAAGGTCAGATGGAGGGGGAGAGTACCTCTCAACCGAGTTTGCAAGGTTCCTGCAGGAGCATGGCATAAAGCATCAATATTCATGCATTCATACCCCACAGCAAAATGGACTTGCAGAAAGGAAAAACAGGCATATTGGAGAGGTATCTCGGGCCATGCTAAATGAAAAAGACCTTCCAGATTATTATTGGGATGAAGCAGTTGCTACAGCAGTTTACATAATGAACAGGACTTCCACTACAGCAATACATGGCATTATGCCAGAGGAGATGTATACTGGTAGGAAACCATATATTTCTCATCTGAAAATTTTTGGTTGCATTGCCTATGTTCATGTGCCAGATGAGTTGAGGTCCAAGTTGGATCCAAAAGTTGAGAAGTGCGTTTTTATTGGTTATTCTCTGCAGCAGAAATGGTATAGATGCTATAACCCTTCTACTCGTAAGTTTACAGTGAGTAGAGATGTTGTTTTTGATGAGATGAGCAGCTGGTATAAACCAGTAAATGTGATGATTGATGTAGATGCACAAAATGGTAATGCTGCATTGAGGTGATTAGATCACCAAGTGGGATATAGCTCTTGCAGAGGCAGTATGGATTGGACATGCTGTCCAAATATGGGATGACAGGCTGTAAGCCTATTTCAGCTCCTTTGGAGCAGAATGTGAAGCTGAGCGCAGACGCAAGGTGAGCTTCTAGAAGACCCTACTATGTACAGACGCATAGTAGGAAGTTTGATTTATATGACTATTACCAGGCCAGATTTGAGATATGCTGTTGGATTGGTAAGTCAGTTTATGCAGGCTCCAAGGAAACCACATTTAGATGCGGCTAGATGCATACTCAGGTATGTGAAGTCCACATTGTAGTATGGACTATTTTATGAGGCTGGGGTTCAGATACAGGTGCATGGATACATTGATGCTGATTGGGCTGGTAGTATTTCTGATAGACGATCCACTAGTGGATATGTGTTCTCTTTTGGGAGTGCTGCAGTCACTTGGAGCAACAAGAAACAGCCTACAGTTGCCTTGTTGAGCACAGAGGCTGAGTATAAGGGTGTAGCAATGGCTGCATGTGAGGTAGCTTGGTTGCATAAGCTACTTTATGATATGCATCAGTCTCCAGATGGGCCAGTTGTCATTTTTTGTGACAACATGGGCAGTATACACTTGGCAAATAACCCAGTCTATCATGCTAGAACAAAGCATATTGAGGTGCATTATCACTATGTGCAGGAGAAGGTTTTACTAGGTCTTATTGATCTAGTTTATGTTAGCACAGAGGATCAAGTAGCTGGCATATTCACGAAGGCATTGGGCGCAGAGAAGCTGCACAAGTTCAGAGACCTGCTTGGTTGAGCTCGAGGGGGAGTGTTGAGATATCGAGCTCCACTCGTGATATGCCAGGGTGACCGTTGTGCATTTATGTCACCGACTTGTTAGCTGTAGATGTAGTTGGTACACCGCCCACGAATAATAGCTGGAGGACAACTATCCTTATCTACTCTAGTTCGTGGCTTAGTTAGTATGCCACCTTAGTTAGTTGATTTTGGTTTGAGACCCACATATAGGGTTCTTCTATTTCTTTGTACTTGAGTTCTTTTGGCTTTTCACAACTAAGAAGAGCAAAACTATTTTCAGCCTCCACCTGTGTGTGTATTCCCCCATTGTGTATGTGAGAAAGCCACAAGTGAACTCCTTCCCTCTCTCCCACTATCTTCACACCAAGTCTGGGTCTGGCGAGTTAAATTCACAACCTATAAATGTAATTACACGGCAATAGAAAGAGGCCACCAAGGACCCTAACATTCCAATCCAACCAAAGCAATTTCTTAAAAAGAAAGCACAAGTACCTCCACCTCCACCAAGCAATGAGCAGCCGAGTTCATCCACATCAACTCCCGAGCCTCAAATAAAAGAAGCTCCGTACCCAAATGCAGAGGTGGAGAAGGCTCGCTTTCAGGCACTTCAACAATGGGTACAAAAGGAACAAGCCCAATTTGAGGCTGAGAAAAAAGATCAATTTGAGGCTGAGAAACAAGCTCAAGACCCAATCTATGACTTGGCCCCACAAAGTAATGATACTGTACTGGAGCCTCTGTTCCAACAATAGACTCCAGAGCATAATGTACCACCACGTCAACTTGAAGGAGCCGCACTTTCTAGTATCCTGAGTTGCCTTGTGTGAATTTCCATCGGAATCCTTCTACGGAATCGTCCCAATCTCTGGGAGAGTTTCAAAGGATGGATTGAACTCGCAAATCCCTCTCCACCTATGAATGACATTGAAGATATCCATGTGCGGATGGGTGAGAGAGATGACATACGCAACATTACTGTGCCTTTGATCCACAAGGCATGTAATGAAGTCCAAGCCATAGTGGATGGTGGAGCAGGTGTAAATGTCCTATCAAAGGAGCTCTACGAAGAATGGGGTCTCCCACTAATGCAAAAGGCTAATTTCAACATACGCCTTGCTGATGATTCACGGCTGAAACCCTTAGGAATAGTAAATGACATGGCCACAAAGATCGCAGGAGTCCGCTTTTCCCTTCAATTCACAATCTTGGATCTCCCAAAAAAATCCTATCAAATCTTACTGGGACGTCCTTGGCTACAAGAAGCATCAGTACTCCATGACTAGGGAACTGATAGACTGACAATCCAGAATCGCGACACTGCAGTCAGGGTGAATGTGGGGACAGGAGCTATTAAACCAATTGTGCCTCGAGCATTGGATGACACATCTTCCATGACAATCTCAAGCAAATTAGCTCCCCTACAACAGCATGCCATAGCGGGTGACTCACAAAGCAATGTCAATAAGTGGATACAAACATTGGCAACCATCGACAACTGCCATTCATTAGACCCCATCTTCTCACAGATAGATGCTAATGCACTATGAGTCGATCCTCCACCGACACACGAAGAACCAATCGATCTAGAGGTGCCATTCTTTATGGCTGACCTTGAATGGGATAATGAACCTGAAGAAGGTACCAATACCAATGATGACTCAGATTTTCCTTGGGACCTTAAAACAGAGGCTGCGAATGCTGAAATTGAAGATCAAATCTTTGATAATGACAGCCATTCTGCATGCCCTAATGGCGATCGAGCTCCCCAAAAGTTGAACCTCCGTAGTTAAATAACAGTAGAAGATCCCGCAAGAAAGCTGAAGGAGGAAATCATAGAAAAGCCAAGGCTGAGCACTTCAATGAATTCGAATGAGTCCAATCAAGGATCGTCGAATTGTACCTTGCAAAGTCAGCTCCCTCAAAATCAAAACCACCTCCTCTTGAATGGTCCCTTGAGGAAATGGAAGGAGTATGTGCAGACATGAACCCTTACTTGGAAACACCTTACCAGTGGAAAAGTTACCCCACAGTTCCCAACGTAAGAAGTTTCGGAAATATAAGCCACATGTGCGGATGAAGCTCGATCAAGTGACTTCAGAAAAAGAAAGAAAAGAAGAGCCTAACAAATTAATAAATGCAACTATGCCACCCAGTACACATGACACATGTCAGGCTAGTTCAACCCCATTAGAGGCCGATCTTCGAGAAGTGTCGCAATACTTCAAGAATTATACAAGTGGCAGTGCCCCAATAGCAATGCCAAAACCACTCAGAGAATCTGAAGTTCAAGAAACCGATAGCATTAGAGAAACTCCAATCTATGAGGGATCAACAAAAACATGCACAATAAACCTCGCCCTTGAAGGGGAGGAAGAAAATTTGGTTTTCATTGGGAAACAACTTCGTCAAGAAGATGAAACCAAACTCAAAGAACTCCTAATGGAATACCGTGACTGCCTAGCATGGTCATACAAAGAGATGAAAGGAATTTCACCAGAAGTGGCAGTACACACGATACCTATAAGGGAAGGTGTTCACCCTAAGCTATGTGGACCTTATCGCACAAATCCTAAATATAGCACCATGGTTTATGACGAGCTGGAAAAACTACTAGATGCCGGATTCATCTACGAGATAGAGCACATTGATTGGGTTTCACCCATTGTCATTGTA
This sequence comes from Dipteris shenzhenensis, assembly GCF_047967505.1. Classification (NCBI taxonomy): domain Eukaryota; kingdom Viridiplantae; phylum Streptophyta; class Polypodiopsida; order Gleicheniales; family Dipteridaceae; genus Dipteris; species Dipteris shenzhenensis. The sequence continues at coordinate 990,401 of NW_028239847.1, read as the reverse complement.
CCTAAACGCAACAAGAAGATCAGAATATGTGTAAACTTAAAAAATGTGAATGCCGCCACAATTAGGGTTCACTGTCCCCTACCCTTAACAGAAACAGTGTTGGAAAGTCTACATGTTGCATACATGTTGGATGCGATTGCACCTGTATCATTGAGCTTGTAGATAATTTGTATGCAAGTCTGATATTTTTGCATATAGGAGATGGCTATGATGTTTGGCGAGGGTCTCGTGTTGAGATATCGAGCTCCACTCGTGATATGCCAAGGTGACCATTGTGTATTTATGTCACTGACTTGTTAGCTGCAGATGTAGTCGGTACACCGCCCATGAATAATAGCTAGATGACAGCTATCTTTATGTATTCTAGTTAGTGGCTTAGTTAGTATGCCACCTAGGTTAGCTGAGTTTGGTTTGAGACCCACATATAGGGTTCATCTATTCCTTTTGTACTAAGAGAGAGTTCTTTTGGCTTTCATAACTTAGAAGATGAAAACTATTTTTCAGCCTCCACCTTTATGTGTATTCCCCCTTTGTGTATATGAGAAAGCTGCAAGTGAGACTCCTTACTTCTCTCCCACTCTCTTCACATGGTATCAGAGCTTGGTTCATGGTAAGGAGCTCAAGGAAGCAAACCAAGTTTGCGGTGTCTTGGTAAGAGGATCAGTGTTGCTTTCCTTTTTCGAGTTTGGAAGCAAATCTCTGCAGGTAGTCGGGGCCCGCGTTTTGGTAGCGAAAGTTTTCCGCAGGCACTCAGAAAGGTGCCCTGTTTTTGTTGTGTGACCACTATTTTGCAGGTTGGTGAAAAGTTTTCGCAAAAATTGCATCGTATGTCTATGCACAGAGATATTGGGAGTGACAGAATCATTCTTATTGCTTGTTGATGGAAAATCGTCACTAGGAAGTGACTATGTGGTCAAATACCACTTTCATCAATTTTGCAGATTTACCCTTGTGAGGTAGAAGTTGTGTGTGTTTTCTGCACTGACAGAATATTTTTGAGTGTTCTGTAATAGCGTATGATGCTCTTTCATAGATTGTCACTGAAAAGTTTAACAAGAACAACTTCCCAGCATGGAAGTTTAGAATGACGAATTTCCTTAAGGGAAAAGGCTATTGGGAGTTCATTACTAGAGTTAAACAAGAACCAGTTATTCCTAATGTTCCCAATCAACAGGAGTTGTAGGCATTTAAAGGATGGCATGAGAGAGCCAGAAAAGTTATGTACTAGCTATCTATCAGTATTTCAGATTCTATGATTGTGCATATTCAGGACACAAGCACGCCAAAGGAGGCATGGGATACTTTGACAAAAATGTATAGCACAAATACGCAAGCCAGGAAAATGCAGCTCAAGCAAGAGTTGCATAATGTGCAGAGAGAAAATATGAGCATCAATGACTACCACATGAAGGTGAAGAAGATTGCAGATGCACTTGCTTCTATTGGGTCGCTAGTGGAAGATGATGATTTAGTTTCTGTGACCTTGAATGGTCTAGGAAAGGATTATGCATAGTTTTGGACATCCATTGCCATCCGTGAGAATTTTCCCGATTTTGAGGAGTTGATTGCTCTTCTAATGCAGAGAAATGGTGGTGCATCTTCTTCAGGAGGAACTTCAAAAGAAGCTATCTTCTACTCAAATGCTGAAAGAGGTAGAGGTAGAGGTAGAGCAGGACGATCTGGAGGTCGTGGCAGAAATCAGAATATGCAGCAAATTCAAGAAAACCAGTCCTATGGAGGAGGACGTGGTAACTTTAGAGACAAGGGGAGCCAAAGAGGTCGTGGTGGATGGCAGAGAGGCCAAAATGCAAACAGTAATGCTGAATGCTACTAATGTGGTATAATGGGTCATATGGCTAAAGACTACTACAAAAAGCAGAATGACATCATGAATGGAAAATTGGAGCAAGGTAATTATGCATCCTCTAGTAGACAGGGTGATGACAGAAATGAGCATTTGTTTATGGTGCAGCACATGACCAATTCTATGACAAGTGCAGAAGAAAGCAATGATGTGTGGTATGTTGACTCACATGCGTTAAACCACATGACATGGAGATGTGGATCGAGGATATCCTCTGCCTCGAGAATTCCCTCGATTACTACTGGATTGACCGTCTTGGTCATACTGCTTCTTGCGACAATCTCTTTCATAGTGTCCAAACTTGTGATAGTAGTTGCATTAAATGTTTGACACATTGGTGGATGCATTCCCTTGTCCTTGAAATCTTCCTCGATTGGAATGATTTCCTCTTTGTTGATTCTGATGTTGCTGAGGATGATGTTGATTCTGATGTTGATGCTGACTTTGATTTTGTTGCTGATGATGACCACTTTTCTGATATGATCTACCTCTGTCTTTGCCTTTGCCTCTACTTCTGTCTAAAGCTATGAATGCCCGATCATTAGTAGGTGACAAAGAGCCTTGGAACCCTACATACTGAGAAAACCCTGCTCTTCCTGCGGAAGCCGTGGGCAATATCTAACTCTAGGGCTCTCGACTTAAGCTCTACATCGACTTATGCTCTTTCCCAGGAAGCAACATCTTACTTAGAGCAAAGCAGTCTAGGCAATTTGCATGAGGGCCTAAAAGCCTTGGAGGACAGTCCTACAATGACCACATACATTAGGGACTTTCTCCATTCTTACCACTCCAACAATGCAAAGGTTGGCAAGTATGGTACAATCACTGTACATCAGAACCCACTAAACATTATTCTCGACAGTACAGTCGAGATGTTTCACCGTGAGGTTTGGTGATCAGGAAATGTCTGTGCCTATAGAAAAAGAAGGATAAAGCATAATTAAAATTACTCCTGAATTGAAAGAAACAAGGCTAGCTATTCAGGAAGCCCAGATCATGAAATGTTTAAATTCAAAAAGTAAAAGTTCTTGTTGGTTGGAAATAATATCATATATTCTCTACACACTCTTGGATCTTCATAGGTTCACTGCAATACCTCCATGAATAGAAAGCCAAAAGAAAAGAGTGATTTTTCTATTCCTGAGCGATTTCCATAGCCTCCTCCAAAAGTTGTTCTGCATAGGAGATATCTTGTCTCTCATATAGAACTTGCGGCCAAGAAAGGGAAAGCCAGTGGTTGAAGTTTAGTGCATATTCTACTTGTACTCACTACCTTTCTACTGAGGAGTCCATCTAGCATTGTCTTTGGGACTGCACACAGGCGCAAATTATTTGGAAAGGGATTGCTAAGCTATTAATTACCTTTACACACTCTCCTCTATATGACTTGGGGATCGGGCCATGTACAGAAAGCCAAAAGAAAAGAGTGATCTTTCTATTCCTAAGGGATTTCAAGAGTGGCATGCGGAACCTGCTCAGAATGAACATCAAAGACCGAGGCATCCCTATCTGAACATGAAAGTACTATGACCCGAAGAGGAATTCCTGATCTCATAAAGGTTCCTAGGCAAGTAGCAAGAGAATGGTATCTGTCACCTGGGGGTATCCAATTTATAAGTAGAGTAGCATCTATCTATTGAATCCTCCCTACACTTTCTCTGAGATGGCTAAACTATTGGGATTGTCGATCATGACATGACTGGTTGGCTGTCAATATCTTCTCAAGAGGTAGATGGAAAACTCTGGAGAGTACTCTTGAAGCTGGCCCAGGCTTACAAGATGGCAACCATACAAGGGAAAGAGGGGGCCCAAAGACTGGCTGAGGTAAAAATCCATCAGGTACTGTCCAACCAATCTCCACATGTGAAAGGAGAACAAGACTGTATGCATCAAATGAAAAAATCCTTTCAAGGTTCTTGCCCTGGCATAAGACCTCTGACCACCATCTTGCATGGTAGAGCTCTATGATATTAGGGCCTCATTTCCATGTGGGAAGGATTAGGGTTTTCCAAGCCACCCTAGCTCTAGTGTCTTCCAAAAACCATCTAAACCACTCCAAAGAAATTTCCTTATCTGAGTGATGCAATCCCTAGAATGGCATCAATAAGAGCATATGAACCAAGCTGGTAGCTAGTTGGCTACCACCACCTTGGAGGTGAGGTCAATAGCTGAACACCAAAAAAGGAGTTTCCTCATGATACTCTCCACCACTGGGGCAAACTGTTGTGAAGGGAGCACACCAACCTGGTAGCCCAAATATCTAGTAGAAAAAGCGCTTTGGATCTAAGTAAAGCCCCCAATCCGGAGTATCTTGGTCATTAATCTATAAGATTTTGAATTTATTCAGTTAATATGTGCACCTACTACCAAACAGAACAAGTCCAAGGCTGCCCTTGATGAGGTAAAATTAAGTGGAGTGGCATTAAGAAAACAATAGTATCATCAGCTACTCACTATCCACAAGTTCCCCATTATGTCTTAGGGAGAGTCTAGGCCAATAACATCTACTTGAGCTCTCAAAAATAAGCTCATCGCTTCAGCCACGAATAAGTAAAGAAAGGGTGCAAGAGGGCATCCTTGTTGGACCGATCTCAAAAGTTGAAACCTCTCCCCCTTTACCCCTCTAATAAGTATTTGTACAATAAGGAGATCCCTCTAATCCATGCATTTGAGAATCCAAATTATAGAAGAGTACCCTCTAAAAAACCCTAATCTACTCTGTCATAAGCTTTTTCAAAATCCAGGAGTAGAATGGCAAGTCTTTGGCCACTGTGCATAGCCCACTGAGAAGCATCCCAAAAGGAGAATATGCTATCAAATACTTTTGGCATGAACAAAGCCCATTTGCGTATCATGGATAAGGTTTGGAAGAAGGGGCTGCAAATGCAAACTGATGGCTTTGGCCAACATCTTATAACAAGTTCCCAAGAGAGTGATGGGCCTCGATTGGGAGAGAATTTCTGCAACCTCCCTTAAGGATGAGAAGACTAAGAGTCTTTGTAAGTGATTCATGCATAGTAATAGAGTCCCATATGTGCTATAGGACTGAAGTCAATTGTATCCCTAATCATATCCGAGAAGGCAATAAAAAAGGAAGGTGACAACCCACATCAACCCAAGCTCTTGCCTTTGTGCAAGGCCATGAGTGCAGTCCTGAATTCGTGATTGGTAAAAGGAACATCAGGCATAACTATTATGTGTGGTTTCACCAATAGAATAACATGCTGTCACACCCTATATCTGGCATCATCTCTAGTTGTTCTATTAGGATCTGCAGACAAGATAGAGTATTACAATAGAGACACCCCAAGCAGTTGTTATCTTCAAGCGTTGACCACATGTTGATAGGCATTGACTATCAATCGTATGTGATGTGAAAAACGTGTCTTTCTATATATCCACAGTGTCACGAAATGGTGACCCAAGTAAATAAGAGCTGTGAAAACGTTGATCATTGAACAACTATATAAGACAATGACACTGATGTACACAAAAAAAAAAGAAAGGCTACCCATGAGGGAAGCCACATGCATCATAATGGTGATGATCCAGAGTCATGTCTTATTTCTTAAAAACTAACACCGTCCATGGGCATAAGCATCAATAATGTCTCACCCAAGAGAGCATAGCACTATCAGTCAGTAACTACAATGTGTCAAAGCTGTCCCTTAGCATAAAATAACATCCTTGTACTAAACGTCCATCAATAAAGCATCCCACAAGGGAATTTGTGCATGTCAACGCATCCAACAAGGATCGCAATGCATCCAAATGGCTTGTAAAGCATCCACTGCAACCCAATGCAGACCACAAATGAGCGCACATGACTCAAACTACAAGTAGAGTGATTTGCATAAGGTATGTTTCAAAAATCATGGCCCCATGACAATGACCGATGTTGAAAATAGGACCTAAGATGCCTCAAAACATGGGTATCACTGGATAATCAAACTCAAGAAGACAAATCTACAAATATCTCTCTTCTATCAAAACCAACCGATGAATGGGAATGAGGACTCAACCCTTTCAATTGACCAGGAAAGAAACCTTAGCAAATAAAGCCACATGCCACCTGTGTGCAAATGTGAAGAAATATGCAATAGAGAAAAGAATCATCGATACAAAGGATCACAACTCAAAGAATCCCTCACAAAATTGCAGACAGGAGTGTTGGCCTATCCTCAATCGATCGGAGCAGACAGATCTGAAAATGGTAGCCTGAGCAAGCGGGTCTTATGGAGATGAGTGTCTGGATGTAGGAAGAGATCAAGGAAGATGAAATGCTTGATTTTGCAGCTTATTGCTGCTTCTGCTCCGTCTCCTAGGCTAGTTGGAAGCTGAATCAAGGCCTGGAATTGCTTTAGCAGTGGAACTTAAACCGGAGCTCATGGGTCACAAAAAATAGCATTAGTAGCAGCCAGATTCACAAAAATGGACTCCTTTGTTACTCAAGGCTTTCACAAAGCTCGCAAAATGAGCAACAAAATCCAAAGCTAGGGAATGCCAGTGCTGCCCACGCGATGATTCTATAAGGAATCAGCTCACTTAGGCTCAAAAAACGTCACTGGCTCCAAAATGATAGCCCTCATGGAATCTCTAAGGGGTCTTGATCTTGGCCATGACTTGCACATTCTAGCACTTGAGCTAGACATCAATTTCCAACAGTTGAGGCATATAGTGGCTTCGCCCACACAATGTTTCCAGCTGCTGTGCAATCCAAGCATTAAGTAATCTCATATTCTATATCCAGAGACATCATGAGGGTAGAGCCTCTTTTTTGGTAGCCTCACTAGTGGCAGGGATTTTTCTCCAGCAAGGGGAGGACCAGTTCATGTATCCCATTCGGTCTGCTTCACGGCATATGCTTGAAATAGAGCAACACTTACTCCAAGGCCGACAAGCATGCTCTATCTCTAGTGTTTTACATTGAAAAGTTTAAGCATTATGTGGCAGCAGAGCCTTTTTTATCATTTCAAACAATGGCCTTGCAAAGCAGGTTTTGTAGTCGCCAAATCTCCTAGGCCGATTGGCTAGGTGGTTGGCAATCCTTCAAGAATATGGATTTTCTTTCAAATTTGTAAAAGGAGGTTGTTCCAATTTGAAGAATTCTTTGATAGAATATCTTGATGTGAGCCTTGTAGTAGCCATAGAAGTAGATGATCCATACCTTTTCTTTTCCACCTAACAATACCAATTATGAGCAGAAGAAGATCCACAAAGAGAGTAAGCGCTATACCCTCTTTGATGGGGTGTTCTACAACCAAGTCATGGATGGAGTGTTGAGGAGGGCTATTGATGCCAATGAATAAGCAGTACCATGATGGGTTTTGCGGTGGACACTATGCGGCATACTACACCACCAAAAAGATCTTACATGCAGGATATTACTAGCCAACTATGTTCAAGGATGTACCTATGCATTGTAATACCTGTGAGCCCTACTAGTACTTTGGAAGGAAGGATTTGCAACTTGGGAAACACCATCCTGTGATGTCTATCCACACATTTCAGAAGTGGGGCATAGATTTTGTGGGGCCTCTGCCAATGACAGCTCACAAGAAGAAGTACCTCTTGGTGACCACACAATATGTCACCAAATGGACCGAAGCTGTAGCTCTCTCAGCACAACAAATGGTAAGTAGTCTTTGATTTCATCTTTGAGTGCATATGCACATGATTTGGGACACCCATGGAGATAGTGTTAGATCAAGGGAGCCCATTCTTAAATGAAGCTGTGGAGCTACTCATGGAGCATATGGGTATCAATCACCACACTTCTAGCATCTACTATTTGGCATCAATGGGTCAAGTGGAGTGGACCAATGGCCTCTTATGCAAGTCCATGGGGAAGATGGTAGTTGGACCCCGGAGCCAGTGGGACCAGAAGGTTACCGAAGCAATTTGGGCATACAACATCACTCATAAGACAACATCCATTGGACTTTTGAATTAGTATATGGTATTGAAGCAATTCTGCCACTAGAGATAGAGGTACCTGCTCTAAGAATGGCACGGGAGCAAAAGATGTCAAAAGATGAACAGGTAGAAGCCAAGTTGATTCAGCTATGAGAAACTAGATGAGACTCAGAGGCTTGCATTGCACCTTGCAGAGATCTAAAAGAACCAATGCAAGGGATGGAAGCATCATTTTGTGGAAGGTGATATGGTGTTGTGATTTGATAGTAGATTGGACCACCAAATGGACAAGAAGTTTCTTCCGAAGTGGTCACGACCATACCAGGAGATCAAGGAACACAACAATGGATCACTAGAGATTCATGAGTTATAGGAGCCACATGGAAGAAAGGTGTTCAACAAGCAACATCTCAAACCCTTCTTTGTACGTGTTGGTCCCAGGCATGAGCATGCAACACACCCTATGCCTAGGGGGGGTGAATTGCTATAGGCAAAAAAATTCCCAATGTGAATAGTGTAAATAAATGTGAGTGTGAACGTGTGTGGCATTAATAGCATACAATATAGTGTGTAAGGGCCCAAGGTTGAGGTGGCAGGGCAAGTCCATGTTCCACCATTCCACGTAAGAGAACCCATAGGTGTGTTCTACATAGTCCATGGCATAAATAAACTCAAGCTTATTGTCTTGTATCCTTTATTTATATTTGTCTAGGATTAACCTAGTGACAATTACCTTGGATATATGTCTCTACTTCAAGGAAGATTATTAAGCATCCCACTCAAGCTTACTGACTTTGATTAGTACTTGAGCACATAATATTGGACATGTGATTTCAATTCCATTCAATCCAATCATTTTTAACTATCCAACTCAAGCCAACTCAAGCTTATTGACTCGGTTAGTACTTAACATATAGTATTAGACATATCATTTCCATTCCTTTAAATCATAGGTTTGTGGTTTTAATAGTTCTATAGCATTCTATATATAAAATATCTTGATTTTCCAAAGACAATAGACTAAAATTACTCATTTCTTGAAGACCTCAGCATCAAAGTGCTATAGCTCTTAGCTCAATGACAATAGTCCCTATGGTGAGATGGCAGGATTCATGCATAGGACATGACGACGCTCTAGAGCCATGGGGGAGAGGGAAGGAGAGAGAGAAAGTGATAGCATGGGAGGGGGCAAGGATAAAAGTGGTATGGAGATGAAGAAAGAGGTTATGGTACAAGAGGTAAAGGGGGGGACGAGGAATGGGGCGATAGAGACATCAAGGAAGGAAGGTCATGCTTTATTGACAGGGAGGATGGGAAATCAAAATGCTAGAATGGTGGCTATACAAGAATGAGAGTGTCGCATCAAGCAATAGTCCCTCCTTTTATAACCAAAAGAAGGGGGTTCTCCTCATAAATGCATCTTCTCATATGCATAGTGTGGGTGGAGGGCTGTGGGCTTGGCAGTGCATATCCTCAATAGCATGCAACAATTTCCTCCTCTCAAAAATCAAACCTTCTTATCCTAAGTCTAAGAGGCCCCATGGCTCCATCTCAATATTATAATGCCTAGCAAGACAAGTTGAGGGTTGGCACAAAGGGCGCCAACTCCCTTTAGTAAGAAAACATATGAAAATATTGAGTATGAGATGAATTTAACAATATGCCATGAGTAGAAATTATCTCGAAATTATTCAAATTAACATGGTTGTGTTTTACACTAGAAGAGCTTCAAATATGTCTTTACACCTTGAAATTTGAATAAAACATGAAAAAGTTACATTAATTTGAAAGGAGAGGGGTTTTCATATTTTAGTGTATTTTTTGTTTTACCCCCCCTCAGCCAAAAGACCCCCCCCTTGGGCCTCACATATTATGAAAAATATGTACAAATCTTAAAATCTTGCATATGTTTCAAGATATATACCTTATATTTTGCGCGAGGAGGGACACAAAATTTTCATATTTTTCCCTTCCATATTTAAAAATTTTAAAGGACATCCATGCATATTATATATGGACCTTGTCCTTCCATACCTTGGATTTTGGACGAGGGTAGTAACATATTACATATTGAGTTGGTGCCCCAAGTACCCCACATGGGACTAGCCCACATGGATGAGAAATTCCAAGATTCCCTGAAACCTCCACTAATTTAATACTATATATCCCATTGACCTTGGCCATATCTCACTTAATGTTTGCATTTTTAATGTTTGCATGGGACTGCTTAGGTGGAGGGATGGCATAAGGGATAGTGAATGTTGGTTTCTTTTCTTGGTAATAGTAGGCATTGGTGAAACCATATGAAGATGAGTGATCAATTGTGTACACATAAATATAAGTGTTGCATAGAAATGCAAAACCAATACTTATATTATAAAGAGGCCTATGTCTATTACAAACAATCATAATTGCAAGAGTCCTCATGCAACAAGAAGGTGTCGTGTCTCAGACTCTCTCACCTGCTCAAGACATAACTCTCACTAAGAGCAATACAACTCGACCTTGTCCAAACTACTCAACTCAGAGCTAGACTCTTGAAAGGACTCATTCTAACTTAGGATTTTGACTTCAATATTCCTAAACACTAGATTACTAAGTTCTCGTCAACCGCCTTTTGAACATGGCTCGAGAGCTTCTCAAAATCACCTTCACCAATTATATTGCTTATGTAACTCATATTGGCCCATTTCTATGGCTTGGGGTACATGGCTTGGCCCATTGGTTGTTGGTGCTTGGTCACCTATGCTTGGTTCTTGGACTTGGACTCAGGTTTTCGACTAACTAGAGGCCAACAGTTATCACTTCTTTGTCCTTTCTATAGACTTACTATATTTAAGTAAAGTAAAAGGGAAAATTTTCATGGAAAATTTGAGAGAAAACCCAAGCCAAATACTTCTATAATTGCTATGACAAACATAATTTAGGGGACACACTAGTATCACCTAAATATAAAGCACATTTGGGAATCATATGGAATCCATGATAGATAAGAAAGACATCAACATGTGGTAACATTGGTTTCCATCTAAAAAGGGTTAAAGTGTATATCTAAGGGGATTGATGAGTAGCATCAACAATGTAATAGTGATGAGAAGTTATAAGAACTAGTAATAAAATGGGGAAGAATAAGGATGTGTGTCAAGAGAATGTTTCTTAGGTCTATTGAAGAACTGTATAGATGTTCTAAAAAAATATTTTTCTTCTTTATATCACATGGAAAGTTGGCAAAGCGGCACTTGGAGATGACAAAAATGATTATTCAAGGGGAGTTTCGAGGTACATTAGTTATGCATCTACATGCTTGGATTTAATAGAATAAGTATCATTTTCTAGAAATGAATGATGGATATCAATTATTTGTTCTATATCTTATAATGGATAGCAATTATCAATTATTATTTTCTAGAAATGAATAATGGATATCAATTATTTGTTTTATACCTTATGAGATTGATATTGTTACTCATTTAGGATTTTCTTTAGGTGTAGCTAAGGTCATTGATTTTCTATACCATGTACAGTATAAATATGATTTATCTCTTTCATTTGACGATCAAGTTATTAAAATTTTAAAGAATTTAAACTATTAAAGACACTAGTTTGCACATCTTCATGCTCCCATCACAACACCATAAGAAACATCCAAATCCACATTTGAGATCAAAAGTTATGGCCAAAAACAATCTTGCACTAGGATAGTCATATCTTGGGGAAGACAACTATAGGGGCAATTTTATTGTAAGAAATTGGGGGCTTCTACGTGAACATACCTCCTTTTTATTTAATTTTGAAAATTTTTATCATAGTTTTCTTCCCTAGGGAAACTCAAGCATTTTTTTTAATATAAAGTGATATATTCCATTCAAAACAAATCATACAACAGGTGGGAGAGAAAGTACTCTATCCCTAGCCTCAACAATGTGGCAAAAAAGCCATGGTGGTGGTCTAAAATGCCACGACATCCCAAAAGGGGTCAAATGAAAAAACAAGGAGCAGTCCCATGTCCTCATGAATGATATAAGTCTCCCACGAGCTGTCGAAGAGGTGCCTGTACACCGCTCCCACTGACTCCTGAGAGTGAAGATAATCTCCGCCCAAATGGAAGCGAGAGTGTCAGCCTCCGTGCATAAATCGCCCCCAAGGACAAAAGAACATCGCGAACACCATATCCACCATAGGGTAATGCTAGAAATCACCTCCTAGGATGACCCTGTAGCTGAAGTAGGCAGGGAATCCTGAGCTGGTATAGGTACGAAAAGCAAATCCTATGGCTCCATGATGTTGGCCTCTGTGGAACCCTGTCTCTGGCGATGCTGTGTTGACTCTATGCCAACATGAACTTATGAAGAAAGAGAAGGTGTTACAACTTTGTGATACAACTTTGTGTTGCAACTTTGTGTTACAACTTCTAGACACAACTTTGTGTTACGACTTTGTGTAACAACTTTGTGTTACAAGTTTGTGTTACAACTTCTACATGAAGAGAGAGAATGTGTTACGACTTTGTGACACAACTTTGTGTTACAACTTTGTGTTACAACTTTGTGTAACAACTTTGTGTTACAACTTTGTGTAACAACTTTGTGCTACAACTTTGTGTAACAACTTTGTGTTACCACTTTGTGTTACAACTTCTACATGTAGAGAGAGAATGTGTTACGACTTTGTGACACAACTTTGTGTAACAACTTTGTGATACGACTTTGTGTTACATGCAGGGAGAGAAGCTCTCCAACTTGTATAAATACCCCATAATGGAATGAAGCCCACACTCTTGGGGCATTGTGTTGAGTCTACGTTGGTATTCCAAGCATTTGTCTCAAGTGTCCATGCTTCCTTGCACTGCACGTCCAAAAGCATGTCCTAACCTTGCAACCCTTCTCCCCTCTCCTCCAACCCTGCAACCCACCCTCTCCCTCTCCTCCTCCCTCCTCCTCCTTCCTCCTCCTCCTCCTCCTCCCTCCTCCTCCTCCTCCTCCTCCTCCTCCTCCCTCCTCCTCCTTCCTCCTCCTCCTCCTCCTCCCTCCTCCTCCTCCTCCTCCTCCTCCTCTTCCCTCCTCCTCCTCCTCCTCTCTCCTCTCCCTCCCTTCTCCTCTTCCCTCCTCCTCCTTCCTCCTCTCTCTTCTTTCACCCATGCTCTTACACCTTCTTCCTCTCCCACTCCTATGCTTTCCTAAACCCTTAAACTCCATGATCTACGAGGGAGACGAGTTCTCCACCATGTATTCTACTCTGAACCTTGAATCCTCCCTCTAACCCTGGACTCCTTCTAAACCTTGGAACCTCCTTCTAAACCCTAGAACTCTTTTTGAACCCTGGAACTCTTTCTGAACCCTGGAACTCCTTCTAAACCTTGGAACCTCCTTCTAAACCCTGGAACTCTTTCTGAACCCTGGAACTCTTTCTAAACCTTGGAAACTCTTTCTAAACCCCGGAACCTCCTTCTGAACCCTTAAACTCCTCCTAAACCCTACAACCCCCAATGAAGGCGAAAGCCTTCATTACCCCAACAACAATGGTTTACGTGCCTTTTACACATGCTTGCATTTTGTTTACTCACCACACTTAAGCCTATGTCTCTCACGGGAACACGACTCGAGGTCCTAAGCTACACATATACTACAACCGACAATCCTAATATATCTGTAGGTGACAAAAAGCCTCGGAACCCTGCAACATAGAATACCCAGCTCTTCCTACAAAAGCAGTAGGAAAGAGCCAACATTTGGCGCCGCTGCCGGGGAGACTAGCGTCTCAAGTAGCGAGTAAACATGTGTAGGTAGGTGTAAAACAAGTCACTACTTCAAACTTTCACGCACATACCACTCAAGGGCAAGGAGAGTAAAAATTTTTCCAAATCTAGCCAAACATATCAACCCCAAACATCCACTTTGGGTTACTACCTTAAGAAATTTTCTTAATTTCTTAAATAAAAGCCACATGATGTACAATTAGGCTAGGTAGTGGACACAGTTGCGTAGAGCTTTCAATTACGATCATTTTACCTTTTTACAGAAAGGCAAACCGAGCTCTCCATAAAGAGTTATGGCTCGGGAAGAGTTTAGGGTTAAACCCTAAAACCTAAACCCTAAACCTAAAATCCAAACTTATAAAAACCTACTCCACCCCCCCTCATTCTTCATCTTTCACTTTTTGCCTCCATTCTCTTCCTCCTTCCGAGCCCCACGCAAGACACTCCTCCCTCTCCATCGACCGCCCCCTTACTCCTATCCTCGCCATCCATGTAAGTGACATCGAGCCCTTCTCGCAGCGATGACCTAGCCTTCCACCCACCGTCCATTGTTCCGCGACAATCCCGTTCTATCAAGAAAGACTTGGAGAGCGTCAGGTAACCACTTCGCCTTGCTTTTCAATTTCCGTCTTTCAGTTTTTTTTTTGTTACTCTTTTACCCCTCCCCCTCCACCACCATCTCCCCCTCTCCCCCTCCCCCTTCATCTCCACCTCCCCCTCACCTCCCCCTCTCCCCCTCCCCCTCCACCACCATCTCCCCCTCTCCCCCTCCCCCTTCATCTCCACCTCCCCCTCACCTCCCCCTCTCCCCCTCCCCTCCACTACCACCTCCCCTCTTCCCCCTCCCCCTTCATCTCCACCTCCCCCTCACCTCCCCCTCTCCCCCTCCCCCTCCACTACCACCTCCCCTCTTCCCCCTCCCCCTTCATCTCCACCTCCCCCTCACCTCCCCCTCTCCCCCTCCCCCTCCACCACCATCTCCCCCTCTCCCCCTCCCCCTTCATCTCCACCTCCCCCTCACCTCCCCCTTCATCTCCACCCCCCCCTCACCTCCCCCTCTCCCCCTCCCCCTTCACTACCACCTCCCCTCTTCCCCCTCCACCTTCATCTCCACCTCCCCCTCACCTCCCCCTCTTCCCCCTCCCCCTCACCTCCCCCTCTCCCCCTCCCCCTCCACTACCACCTCCCCCCTCCCCCTCTCCCCCTCCCCCTCCACTACCACCTCCCCTCCCCCCCTCCACTACCACCTCCCCCCTCCCCCTCTCTCCCCCTTACCCCCCTCGTCCCCCCATCCCCCTCTCTCCTCCTTCTCCCCCTCCACCCCCCCTCTCCTCTCTCTCCCCCTTACCCCCCCCCTCTCTGTACGCCCCTAACCCCCCCTCTCTCTCTCCCATTCGCTCCTCTCTCTCTCTCCCCGCCCCCTTACGCTCGCCCCTCCACCCCCCTCTCCTCTCTCTCCCCCTTACCCCCTCCCCCTTACCCCCCCCCTCTCTCTCTCCCATTCGCTCCTCTCTCTCTCTCCCCCGCCCCCTTACGCTCGCCCCTCCACCCCCCTCTCCTCTCTCTCCCCCTTACCCCCTCCCCCTTACCCCCCCCCTCTCTGTACGCCCCCGCTACCCCCCGCGGCGGCGCACCCGCGCCGCCCCTGCCCGCAGCCTACCGCCCCCCGCCCGCGGCGGCGGCCCCGCCCCGCCGCTCGCCATCCCCGACCCTGCCCCGCCGCTCGCCATCCCCGGCCCCGCCCACCAGCAGCGGAGCCGCCAGTGGCGGCGCCCACCCCTGCCGCCCCGTGGCGGCGACCCCGCGCCGCCCCCGCCCACGCCACCCTGCCCACCCCGCCCGTGCCCCCCGACCTGCACCCCGCCCGGCGGCGCACGCAGCGTCGCCCGCCCAGCGCCGCCCTCCCCCGCCCTCCCCCTGCGTCCCTCCCCTCACACCCCGCCCCCTCAGCTCTCTCACCCCCCGCTATGCACCCCCTGCCCTCCCCCGTCACCCCCCTCGCACAGCCCTTTCCCCCCCTGCGTCACTCCCCTCACACCCCGCCCCCTCAGCTCTCTCACCCCCCGCTACGTGCCCCCCGCCCTCCCCCGTCACCCCCCTCGCACAGCCCTTTCCCCCCCTGCGTCACTCCCCTCACACCCCGCCCCCTCAGCTCTCTCACCCCCCGCTACGCGCCCCCCGCCCTCCCCCGTCACCCCCCTCGCACAGCCCTCCCCTCCCCCCTGCGTCACTCCCCTCACACCCCCCCTGCGCCACTCCCCTCACACCCCCCCCTGCGCCACAGCCCTCCCCTCCCCTCGCGGCCATCCCCCGGCCGCCGCCCCGCGGCGGCGCGCACCGCGCCACCCCCGCCCAACCCACCGCCGCCTCGCTGCGGCGACCCCGCGCCGCACCCGCCCGCAATCCAGCGCCGCTCCTGCCCGCAACCCAGCGCCGCCCTCCCCCGTCCTCCCCCTCGCACGTCCCCGCCCCGCGCCCCGCACTCACCCCGCCCCCTCTCATCTCTCACCCCCCGCCCCCTCTCATCTCTCACCCCCTCGCCACCCCTTGTCCCCCCGCCCGACCACCCCGCCCCTACCCCGCGCCGCCCCTGCGCGCCCCGCCCCGCCACCCTAGCCCTACCCCCGTTACCCCGCTACCCTACCCCGCGCCGCCCCTGCGCGCCCCGCCCCGCCACCCTAACCCTACCCCCGCTACCCCGCTCCCCGCCCCGCGCCTCGCGCCCGCACGCCCCTTCCACCTCCCCTCACACCCCTCCCCCGCCCCCCGCGCGCCTCCCCCTCGCACGCCCCTCACCCCCCTGCGCCACTCCCCCGCCATTACCCCCCGCCCTCCCCCCGCCCGCCACCCTCCGCGCACCCCCGTCCCGCCCCCGCGCCACCTCGGGCAGCCCCCCAGGGCGCCACCGTGGGGCAGCCCCCCTCAGACTCCCAAAAAAAAAAAAATTAACTAAACCTAACCTTAACTAACCTCCGGTTAGTTGCTAACTGTAGTTAGGTTAGTGGTTAACCTAGGTTAGGTTGGTTAGGTTAGGTTAGTCGATAAACCCTAGGTTAGTTAGTCCTAACTACAGTTAGGTTAGGTTAGTTAGGTTAGGATAACGAGAGGATAACTAGGTTGGTTAGTTAACCTCAGTTAGATTAGCTACGTAGGTTTGGTTAGTAGTAACTACGGTTAGGTTAGTTTAGTTAGCCCTCGGTTAGGTTAGACTAACTCTTCAGTTCGTATCTAACTACAGTTAGTTTAACCTCCCAGTTACAGTAACTGGGAGGATCTAGGTTAGTTAGTCTAACTAGAGTCACTTGGTTTCAACCCCTCGGTTGGACTTAAAGTCCATTCACACCACCATTAGGACCCCCCAAAACGCCAAATTTAGCCCTCCTTTAACCCCTCGACACTCATCCGTTTGGGACTCAAATTGAACCCCGTTTGAACCCAGATTTCACACACGGAAACACCACGTTATGGGGTATTTTTCCAGCCCATTGCACACCATTTCGGCATCCCTCGCACACGTTCATTCGCGCCCCCGTGTGGGCCTCATTTTGCATTAATTCACTCGTATTTTCACGCCGCGACCTCCGATTAACGATCCGTCTGCACTGGCACATTTCCCTACACACGTAGGACAATCCTAGGCACATTATTAACACGACGGTCCCTACACAAACTAACACCACTCTAACTCTCCTAACGACACCACCTCCACGCTCGCCCTTGGGGTAGTGATACCCTTGGCAAATCACGCACCATCTGCATGCAGTTACGTTCCGGCCAACGACTTCGACTCCAACGCTCGCCCAATCCGCAACTAACTCCACTGCAACAACCGCCCCCGCCAATCCTCTACCCCGACTCCCCCCCTGAGATTCAACAACTTCCTTTAACCCCTCCTCGCCCCAACATGGCTGGACGCCGTCATGAGCATGATGGGGACATCGAGCTCGATGCCGAGGCTGACAACTTCTTCAATCGACGAAATCACAACAATCAACAATTACGGCCGACGCCCCTTGGGAAAACTGGAACTTCCCAAATATAATGGTAGGGGAGACCCTGCTCGCTTCCTCCAACATTTTGATGCCGCATGTCGAGCAGGTGGTGATCAATCCCATGAAACTAAGGTGGCTTGGTTTCCAATGGCCTTAATTGATGAGGCGTCGGAATGGTACCTCGACCTTCTTGTGGAGGAACGTGCCACATGGGACCTACTTCAAACCGAATTCAAACGTCGCTTCCAAACGGAGAGGCTACAAGATGATCCCGCTCTCCAACTCAGCAAGATCGAACAAGGCCGGAGGGAAGATGTACGCACATACCTGGGAAAGATGAAGAGATTGATCGCCAAATGTGACCCACGCCCAGATGCAAAGTACCTCACGGCATGGTTCATAGCAGGTCTACGAAAGAAAATCCGCAAGGATATGAAAAAGATAAGTAGCTATGAAACATTCAGTGCTGCTCATGCGGCAGCCATTGACATCGAAGATGGTATGACAGATTCAGACACTAGCAGTGATGATGCCAGATCAAATACACGAGATAAACGCTCGAAAAAAGGTAAATCAAAGGACACTGTCGAAACATCCAATGAAGATTGCCTAGAGGCCATGACCTTGAAGTTGAAAGAAGATATGATGCAGGCCATGGATCAAAAACTCCACTTGTCTCAGCCGCCAACTCAAACATATCCACGGCGAGAAAATGTCTGGTGCCCACACTGCTTAGCAAATCATATAGCAAATGAATGCCCAGTCCTAAGAGCAAGGCTCACTGCACAAGCAAATCCACCGCCACGGTTGTGGTGCCATATCTGTGTCGTCGGCGGCCATGATGAGACCAGTTGCATCTTCAACATGCGCAACAATCTGCCTCGACCACCACAATACCAAGCGGCACCCATGCCAGTATACAGGCAACCGGCACTTGCACAAGCGACCCCAGCTCCGAGGCTAAATCCTGTTCCCGTTCGGACACAAGTCCCACAACTACTCAAGAATCCAAATCCACGACCGTATCCAAGAGCACCAAATCCAGCTCCTCCGGCAGTTCCCATACATCAATTACAAGCCGAGGAAGTAGACTCGCTATTTGAGTATGAAGCAGAGTACCCAGTGTACTATGTAGAAGGTGCAGAGGGTCTAATACCAGTCTATGCAAATCAAGTGCGACCCAACACATTTCGAGCACCAATCAAGTGTTACGGTTGTGGCGAAAATCATAGGATCGCAGAGTGTCCTCATCGTGGTAGCCCCGCTACTTTCCAACCACTTTGCAGAGATTGTGGCATAGGACATGCCTGTATGGATTGTCCCATGAAAAATAAGGTCCCAGAACAAACAGAGGTTAAGCCTGACGTCCCCATCGGCATCATTGGGGTGGACCATCAAAGTCTGGGTCCGGCAAGTCTAAGGTCACAACCTATCAATGTAATTACACGCCAACAGAAAGCGGCCACGAAGGACCCTATCATTCCAATCCAACCGACGCAACTTCTGAGAAAGAAAGCACAAGTGCCTCCACCTCCGCCAAGCAATGAGCAGCCGAGTTCATCCACATCAACTCCCGAGCCTCGAATAAAAGAAGCTCCATTCCCGAATGCAGAGATGGAGAAGGCTCGTTTTCAGGTACTTCAGCAATGGGTTCAAAATGAACAAGCTCAATTTGAGGCTCAGAAACAAGCTCAAGACCCAATCCATAACTTGGCCCCACAAAGTATTGATACTATACTTGAGCCTTTGTTCCAACAACAGACTCCACAACAGAATGTCCCGCCACGTCAACTTGAAGGAGCTGCACTCTCTAGCATCCTAAGTTGCCCTGTGTCAATTCCCATCGGAATCCTCTTACGGAATTGTCCCAATCTCTGGGAGAGTTTCAAAGGATGGATTGAACTCGCAAATCCCCCTCCACCTATGAACGACATTGAAGATATCCCTGTGCGGATGGGTGAGAGAGATGACATACGCAACATCACTATGCCTTTAATCCACAAAGCATATAATGAAGTCCAAGCCATAGTGGATGGTGGAGCAGGTGTCAATGTCCTATCAAAGGAGTTCTACGAAGAATGGGGTCTCCCACCAATGCAAAAGGCTAATTTCAACATACGCCTTGCCGATGATTCACGGGCTAAACCCTTGGGAGTAGTGAATGGCGTGTCCACAAAGATCGCAGGAGTCCGCTTTTCCCTTCAATTCACAATCTTGGATCTCCCCAAAAAATCCTATCAAATCTTACTGGGACGTCCTTGGTTACGGGAAGCATCAGTCCTCCATGACTGGGGAACTAATAGATTGACAATCCAGAATCGAGACACTGCAGTCAGGGTGAATGTGGAGACAGGAGCTATTAAACCAATTGTTCCTAGAGCATTGGATGACACATCTTCCATGACACTCTCGAGCAAATCAGCTCCCTTGCGACAGCATGCCATAGCAGGTGACTCACAAAGCAATGTCAATAACTGGATACAAACATTGGCAACCATCGATAACTGCCATTCATTAGACCACATTTTCTCACAGATAGATGTTACTGCACTACAGGTCGATCCTCCCCTGACACATGAAGAACCAATCGATCTAGAGATGCCATTCTTTATGGCTGACCTCGAATGGGATAATGAACCTGAAGAAGGTACCCATACCAATGATGATTCAGATTTTCCTTGGGACCTTGAAACAGAGGCTGCGAATGCTGAAATTGAAGATCAAATCTTTGATAATGACCTAGCCATTCTGCATGCCCTAATGGCAGTTGAGCTCCCAAAAGTTGAACCTCCACAGTTGAATAACAGCAGAAGATCCTGCAAGAAAGCTGTAGGAGGAAATCGCAGAAGAGCCAAGGCCGAGCACTTCAATGAATTCGAACGAGTCCAAACACGGATTGTGGAATCATATCTTGCAAAGGCAGTCCCCTCAAAGTCAAAACCACCACCTCTTGAATGGTCCCCTGAGGGACTGGAAGGAGTATGTGCAGCACCTGAACCCTTACTTGGAAACACCTTACCAGTGGCAAAGTTACCCCACAGTTCCCAACGTAAGAAGTTTCGAAAATATAAGCCACATGTGCGGATGAAGCTCGATCAAGAGACTTCAGAAAAAGAAAGAACAGAAGAGCCTAACAAATTACTAAATGCAACTATGCCACCCAGTACACATGACTCATGTCAGGCTAGTTCAACCCCATCAGAGGCCGATCTTCGAGAAGTGCCGGAATACTTTAAGAATTATACAAGTGGCAGTGCACCAATAGCAATGCCAAGACCAATCAGAGAATCTGAAGTTCAAGAAACCGATAGCATTGGAGAAACTCCAATCTATGAGGGACCGGTAAAAACACGCACAATAAACCTCGCCCTTGAAGGGGAGGAAGAAAAATTGGTTTTCATTGGGAAACAGCTCCGTCAAGAAGATGAAAGCAAACTCAAAGACCTCCTAATGGAATACCGTGACTGCCTAGCATGGTCATACAAAGAGATGAAAGGAATTTCCCCAGAAGTGGCAGTTCACACGATCCCTATAAGGGAAGGTGCTCGCCCTAAGGTATGTGGACCTTATCGCACAAATCCTAAATATGGCACCATGGTTTATGACGAGCTGGAAAAACTCCTAGATGTCGGATTCATCTATGAGGAGATAGAGCACACTGATTGGGTTTCCCCCATTGTCATTGTACCTAAACGCAACAAGAAGCTCAGAATATGTGTGAACTTGAAAAATGTGAATGCCGCCACAATTAGGGATCACTACCCCCTACCCTTAAAAGAAACAGTGTTGGAAAAGGTGGCAGGATCCGAAATATATAGCTTCTTGGATGGCTTTAGTGGCTATAACCAAGTGCAAATTGCTCCTCAAGACCAATCGAAAACAGCATTTGCTACAGAATGGGGTATTTTTGCATATAGAGTCATGCCATTCGGCCTTTGTAATGCCCCAGCCACATTCCAGCGAGTCATGTTCACAGCTTTCAAGTCATTTTTGAATAAGTTTTTACAGGTATTCTTGGATGATTTGTGCATCCATTCAACCAAACAGGACCACTTCAAATGTCTGGAAGAAGTACTAATCAAATGCAGGGAGTATGGCATCTCCCTAAATCCCACAAAATGCCAGTTCATGGTCACCCACGGAGTTGTTTTGGGACACATCGTCTCTCAACATGGGATTGCAACTGACATGGACAAAATCAAAATCATCATGGAATTGCCTCCTCCTACAAATTCCAAAGGTGTACAGGTCTTTATGGGACATGCCGGCTATTATAGAAGATTTATATTGCGGTATGCCATGATAGCTAGACCACTTTACAAATTATTAGTGGAGTTCTTATGGACCGAAGAGTGCGACCGAGCCTTTGAGCTTTTAAAGTGGCGCCTAATCACAGCACCCATCCTTATATCTCCCAATTGGGATATTGATTTTCATGTTCATACTGATGGATCCAAGTATGCAATTGGGAGTGTGCTTTGTCAACCGGGTGAACATAAGAAAGACTACCCCGTCTACTTCGCCAGTCGACAACTCAATGATGCAGAGATCAACTATACAACCACAGAAAGAGAAGCCCTAGCAATGGTGTACAGTGTAAAGAAATTTCGGCACTATCTCCTTGCAAATGATTTTGTCTTCTACACCGATCATCAAGCTTTGCTATATCTTGTGAACCGTCCGTGTACCATAGGAAGAATAACCAGATGGCTCCTCTTGCTGCAAGAATTCAACTTCAAAATTGTGGTCCGCAAAGGTGCCCAACACTACATTGCCGATCACATGTCTCGAGTCAAGACAGGAGAAGAAGCCACTGGAGTAGAAGATGACTTACCAGATGCCACACTATTTCAAATAGATGCTGTTCCAGAATGGTGTGGAGATATCATTGGGTACTTGATGGGAGGAAGACCACCCCCTGACATGAAAGCAGTAGATGCCAGAAAATTGATTCTAAAGGCTGCACCATATCAACTCATTGCAGGACAACTATACAAGATGGGCAAGGACCAGATATTAAGAAGATGTGTAATGCCTCATGAGATCCTGCCAATCCTGAGTGAAGTCCATGAAGGCATTGCAGGAGGACACTTCCAAGGGGAAGCCACAGTAAGAAAAGTTCTCCTCGCAGGCTACTGGTGGCCAACACTGTGGGCAGATGCCTATGAATATGTAAAAGGCTGTGATGTATGCCAACGAACTATTAAACCACAACACAAAGACTTCAATCCCCTATAACAACAGTTGTTGCACAACAGCCATTTGAAAAATGGGGGATTGATTATGTGGGTCCCATACATCCAGCAGCAAAAGGAACACAGGCACGCTACATCATTGTGGTCACTGATTACTTTACAAAATGGGCTGAAGCTAAGGCAGTCAGAAAGGCAGATGCCAAAAGCACAGCAAGATTCTTGTACGAACATGTGATCACCCGATTCGGATGCCCCATTGAAATTGTGTCGGATAGAGGCACACATTTTGTCAATGAGGTAATCCAAGAACTCTTGTCTGGCTTCATGGTCATTCATAGAAAAAGCACACCCTACTACCCCCAAGGGAATGGACTAGCAGAATCCACAAACAAAATCATATGCAATATCCTCACCAAGGTAGTAGAACCACAGCGTTCTGATTGGGCAGAGAAACTGAATGCAGCCTTATGGGCATATAGAACCACATTCAAGGTTAGTACAGGGAACACCCCTTTTCAATTGGTGTACGGCCTTGAAGCCGTGGTTCCACTCGAATTTGTAATACCAAGTCTATGCATCGCAATACAGGAACGCATGGGTGATCATGAGTCCTTGAAAGAAAGGCTCTGTCAGTTGGAAAAGCATACAGAGACAAGACTCGTTGCCTATCATGCCATGACAACAGAAAAACGCCAAAGAAAGGCATGGTTTGACAGGAATCTGAAAGATAAAGACATCAAGGAAGGCGACTTAGTCCTGTTATACAATGCCAAGGTACACAAGGGAAAACTGAAGTATCTAGGTCAAGGACCCTACCGAGTACGAAAGATGAATCCCATCGGAGCTGTGCTACTTGAAACACTAGATGGAGTCCAATTCAACACAACAATAAACGGGAGCCGACTGAAGCGCTACTACATCAACACGCGAGCCATCCCCGACAAAAACGAAGATTTGGGAAACCAAGTCTTCCTTAGTTAGGATTAGATTGTATCACGAGCACTCACTTGCATATGTACGTCTTCGCACATATAGGTAGCCTCAATCGATTTTACCTAGAGCTCAGGATTGGTGAATGAGTTCTAGCTGCCCTATGAAAATCCTAGCAAAAAAGCATATAGTTAGTCCCTACTTAGCTACTAGGTCACGTGCACTCACGCGCTTTCGCTTAGACACATAGATGATTGCATGAATAATTGTACCACACACTTTCATTCCACACTCTCAAAAGATGTATTTTTAAATTTTAAAAAAAAAAAAAAAAAAAGGGGATCTCTCTCCCACACACACACAGAAAGGTCATACAGGCATGCCAATCAATGTAATGATCAATGGTACACTACATGTACATGGATGCAGGTTCAGAAAAGATGCCGCCACTAAAGAGGAAGAGCCCACCGCCTCAACCACGGGACCCCCTCCTAAGTTCGCAGCCATCTACATCCTCTCAACCACGGAGACCACAGGCATTCGTCGTCCAAAGCGATAGCTTCGAAGAAGATTCAGTGCATGTCCAAGCAGAACAAATGCCACCCCAGTCACAGCCGGCCTCCACAACTATTAACAAGGCCCAATCATTGGAACTTGTCTGGCCACCCACCTCGACTTGTGCTCTTTCCCAGGAAGCAACATCTTACTTAGAGCAACGGGGTCTAGGCAATTTGCATGAGAGCCTCAAATCCTTGGAGGACAGTCCTATCATGACAGCCTACATCAAGGACTTTCTCCATTCTTACTACTCCAGCAATGCAATGGATGGCAAGTACGGTACAATCACTGTACAGCAGAGCCTACTGAATATTATCCTCGATAGTACGGTCATTCAAAGGGCTTTCTCACTGCCAACACAAGGTGGCCAATACCCTAAACGGTCGGCTGATGCAAAATTTATCGAGGTACAGTCTCTTCTCACCAAGGGTACCCTGATCCATAGAGATGGCATCTTGTTTCGCACAATCCTTGACCCTCGCCTCAAAGAAGCAGCACAATTTCTCTCCACCATCCTGGGAATAAAGAACGGCAAGGAACGCTCCCTTCCACTCCGCACATTTGTTTTGTTGAGTAGGAAGCTCAAACAAGACTGGGTCCAACACTTCGTCATTTTCTTTACCAAAAAAATCGATGGTTCTTCAGGCCAGAAATGTAAAATTCCGCACTTATTGGCTATCATCATCAAAAAAGAACTACAAGAAAGAGAAATGACTCTGCCCCAGTCTCCAAAGCCAATTGAGGAGTTGGACATACCCTTCTCACCAGTATGGGAGCCATCATCAACTGCTCCAGCTATTACATGGATAAGTACAGATGCCTTAACAGAAGTCCCTATTCTGGAAAGCAGGATTGCAGAATTGCCCCAGGAAATGCTTCAGCTCGGTGCACAACTGCAACCACTAAGTCTCCACCAACAGCACCAACCCGAGCTCGAGACAAGGTTGGCACCCGAACCTGAGGAACGATCAGCACCAGAGCTTGAGACCACATCAGCACTCGAACCGCCCATCGACGCCATGCCAGTCGATGAGCCCCAAGGAGAGCTCATGCCAGATCAGCAGTATGACTATTGTCCACAAGGGAGTGACATGCCATTGGAACAACCTCTCCCAAGTACTACAGAACCCTCGGGATGGCTACATGGGCACCACTTGTATCAGCAATATCACCAGACCTCATCACCATCTGTCATTCTCCAACATCAAGCTAGCCAAATGATCCAAATGTCAGAACTCTTCACTAGCTTGGCTAAGGAAGCATATGCAAGAGAGTTGGAAAGGCAGACGGCATCAGAAATCGAAGACCAATTCCAGGCAATTGCCATAGAGGTCAAGGCACTTCGGGCGCAGATAGATATGAGAAGGAGGTAGAAGAAGTGCGCATGAACCAGGCTCTCCAAGCTCAAGAGAAGGCCGTAAGGGATGTGACCTCCAACCTCCACCAAAGTCAAACACAGCTGACTGCGGCAGTAGAAGCAATGGCAATCCTACAGACCTCCTATAACTCCCTGACAACTGCACATGCGCAACAAACAGAGGAAATGGCACAAGCTCGACTCACTCTCATTCACAAAGAAGAAGAGCTCCAGGATTGCAAGGACAAGATTGAAGACATGCAACAATCTTTGGCAGTACGTGCCTTTAGTATTGATGAGCTTACAAGGGAATGCCGACTCTTAAAAGACCAACTTGCTACTGTTCAAGAGGCCAACACTTCACAAGCCCAATTCTTGGACCAATGGTCCAATACCACTCAAGACATTCCTCAACAGGCAAAGGTCACCTTGCAAATGAAAAAGCTTAAAGAGGCATACACAACCATCTACCATCAGTACAAGGAAAAGATGAATGAGATGCACTCCCAAAAAATAGCCATCTCCAAGCTTGAACTCCAATTGCTAGTGCGCAACAATGAGACATTGGAAGACAACACCAATGACGGCCCACTACAATGCACAACCATGGTGTATGAAGAGCTTGTGGCTGCTCTACAAATGGAAGATCACCTCCACGCACGCGTGCTTATCCAATGGAAGCAACTCCAACTCAAGATCATATCTGCTCATCCAACAATCAACTGGAAACGATCCATCGGGATTAAAACCCTGCGCATAATTTGCCAAGACTTGTCTGAAGATGAGAAGAATATCTTCTGCCTGTCTACACATGCCGGGTTTATAACTCTCAGGACGGATGCTTTCATTGCATATGCCTGCCTCATGGGTAGTCCTTCCCTCAGGGTTATTGCAGGTTTGTTGCCGTTGCTGCAAAGGCCATCCCTATTATTTGCACGGCATGACATAACCGACATCCAACCCATGCAGCTGATCATCCCATCGCACCAGCAAAAAGAAGTGTCGGACGATGACAAGGCCTATCTCACATCCAACTTCCCATATCTAACCACTCTTTCTGCCAACATCATAACCTCACTTCCCCTTGCTGCTACCACCCTCTTAACCTTCCCCGAGCTCCATCCTAACATCTATTCCCTCCATCGTCTCTTTGCTCATGCCTCTCACCATTTTCAACTTACCCAATAGTCACAAACTTACGAGCCCCTCACACCTAGCTTTTTCCCCTCCCTTGCTAATCCTACCCTTGAGGATTACCAAGCTGCTCAAACCATTTGCCCATTTCTTCCCCCCCTCCCCTCTGCTCCCCCTTCCGCCACTATCACTCAGCCATATTTCTCCCCCATGTCCCCTGCTTCTCTCCCGGCCCCGTCATCACCTCTGACACTTCTGGTGCTTCCATCAGCAGAAAATGATGCAGTATTTGATTTTGAATATCAAGATCCGGATAATCCAATTCGTACACCCATGCCAAGTTCCAATGATGGGTATGATTTTGATGAGATACCACTTCCCAGTAACCCCATCAAGGAATTTTGGAGCAAATATCCTGATATGAAAACTCGCGGTGGATGGACCCTGGGTAACTTTCCTACCAATCTTCGTCAGCACCAAATAAGTGAAGGTTGGATTAGCAAATTGGATCCACAACCTGATTGGCGCCGTCCCAAGCTCTTTGATGTAAGCTTCTTAAAGGAGTACTTACGGGCACCTCCATGTCTCCGAACCCATCCCAAGTTCTATGCAGTTCCACGACGTAAAAGATGGGAAGCCAACATACACACTTTGGCTGAAGATCGAGTCATTAATTGGCCAATGATCGAACCCTACTCTGGTGTAGAATGGACTATCCAAGGCGCCATGATCCGAGCACTTCAGCAGCATGAACAAACAATGCGCAGCAACATTGATCGCTTCCTTCGCCAAAGTGCCATATTCTGCAAAACATTAGCATTAATTCTGGAGGTCCCATGTTACCTTGATTCCCATTTGTCTCCACTAAGCTTTAATCCCAATGAACGGATTGATGCTCAGATTACAAGCCGACTCTATCAAAGAGTGATCTTCTTGGAGGCACGCCACATATCTTTGTTCGAGCAAATGGTAGATACAGGCTACCTGGAAACTGCGCAAAAATTGTATGGTGCTAAGGCTCTACAGCAGGATCGACTGGCACGACGTCACAAGTTTCACAGCCACTAGACTAAAAACATGGCAACCCAGGTACGTGATCGCAATAAGCCATAACCGAGGACGGGTAATCAAATGGATCCGGGAGTATGTTGACTCTGTGCCAACATGAACTTATGAAGAAAGAGAAGGTGTTACAACTTTGTGATACAACTTTGTGGTTGCAACTTTGTGTTACAACTTCTAGACACAACTTTGTGTTACGACTTTGTGTAACAACTTTGTGTTACAAGTTTGTGTTACAACTTCTACATGAAGAGAGAGAATGTGTTACGACTTTGTGACACAACTTTGTGTTACAACTTTGTGTAACAACTTTGTGTTACAACTTTGTGTAATAACTTTGTGCTACAACTTTGTGTAACAACTTTGTGTTACCACTTTGTGTTACAACTTCTACATGTAGAGAGAGAATGTGTTACGACTTTGTGACACAACTTTGTGTAACAACTTTGTGATACGACTTTGTGTTACATGCAAGGAGAGAAGCTCTCCAACTTGTATAAATACCCCATAATGGAATGAAGCCCACACTCTTGGGGCATTGTGTTGAGTCTACGTTGGTATTCCAAGCATTTGTCTCAAGTGTCCATGCTTCCTTGCACTGCACGTCCAAAAGCATGTCCTAACCTTGCAACCCTTCTCCCCTCTCCTCCAACCCTGCAACCCACCCTCTCCCTCTCCTCCTCCCTCCTCCTCCTTCCTCCTCCTCCTCCTCCTCCCTCCTCCTCCTCCTCCTCCTCCTCCTCCTCCCTCCTCCTCCTTCCTCCTCCTCCTCCTCCTCCCTCCTCCTCCTCCTCCTCCTCCTCCTCCTCCCTCCTCCTCCTCCTCCTCTCTCCTCTCCCTCCCTTCTCCTCTTCCCTCCTCCTCCTTCCTCCTCTCTCTTCTTTCACCCATGCTCTTACACCTTCTTCCTCTCCCACTCCTATGCTTTCCTAAACCCTTAAACTCCATGATCTACGAGGGAGATGAGTTCTCCACCATGTATTCTACTCTGAACCTTGAATCCTCCCTCTAACCCTGGACTCCTTCTAAACCTTGGAACCTCCTTCTAAACCCTGGAACTCTTTTTGAACCCTGGAACTCTTTCTGAACCCTGGAACTCCTTCTAAACCTTGTTCTGAACCTTGGAACTCTTTCTAAACCTTGTTCTAAACCTTGGAAACTCTTTCTAAACCCTGGAACCTCCTTCTGAACCCTTAAACTCCTCCTAAACCCTACAACCCCCAATGAAGGCGAAAGCCTTCATTACCCCAACAACAATGGTTTACGTGCCTTTTACACATGCTTGCATTTTGTTTACTCACCACACTTAAGCCTACGTCTCTCACCGGAACACGACTCGAGGTCCTAAGCTACACATATACTACAACTGACAATCCTAATATATCTATAGGTGACAAAAAGCCTCGAAACCCTGCAACATAGAATACCCAGCTCTTCCTACGAAAGCAGTAGGAAAGAGCCAACATTTGGCGCCGCTGCTTGAGACGCTAGTCTCCCCGGCAACGGCGCCAAATGTTGGCTCTTTCCTACTACTTTCGTAGGAAGAGCTGGGTATTCTATGTTGCAGGGTTCCGAGGCTTTTTGTCACCTACAGATATATTAGGATTGTCAGTTGTAGTATATGTGTAGCTTAGGACCTCGAGTCGTGTTCCGGTGAGAGACGTAGGCTTAAGTGTGGTGAGTAAACAAAATGCAAGCATGTGTAAAAGGCACGTAAACCATTGTTGTTGGGGTAATGAAGGCTTTCGCCTTCATTGGGGGTTGTAGGGTTTAGGAGGAGTTTAAGGGTTCAGAAGGAGGTTCCAGGGTTTAGAAAGAGTTTCCAAGGTTTAGAAAGAGTTCCAGGGTTCAGAAAGAGTTCCAGGGTTTAGAAGGAGGTTCCAAGGTTTAGAAGAAGTTCCAGGGTTCAGAAAGAGTTCCAGGGTTCAAAAAGAGTTCCAAGGTTTAGAAGGAGGTTCCAAGGTTTAGAAGGAGTCCAGGGTTAGAGGGAGGATTCAAGGTTCAGAGTAGAATACATGGTGGAGAACTCGTCTCCCTCATAGATCATGGAGTTTAAGGGTTTAGGAAAGCATAGGAGTGGGAGAGGAAGAAGGTGTAAGAGCATGGGTGAAAGAAGAGAGAGGAGGAAGGAGGAGGAGGGAAGAGGAGAAGGGAGGGAGAGGAGAGAGGAGGAGGAGGAGGAGGGAGGAGGAGGAGGAGGAGGAGGAGGAGGAGGAGGGAGGAGGAGGAGGAGGAGGAAGGAGGAGGAGGGAGGAGGAGGAGGAGGAGGAGGAGGAGGAGGAGGAGGGAGGAGGAGGAGGAGGAGGAAGGAGGAGGAGGGAGGAGGAGAGAGGAGAGGGTGGGTTGCAGGGTTGGAGGAGAGGGGAGAAGGGTTGCAAGGTTAGGACATGCTTTTGGACGTGCAGTGCAAGGAAGCATGGACACTTGAGACAAATGCTTGGAATACCAATGTAGACTCAACACAATGCCCCAAGAGTGTGGGCTTCATTCCATGGGGTATTTATACAAGTTGGAGAGCTTCTCTCCCTGCATGTAACACAAAGTCGTATCACAAAGTTGTTACACAAAGTTGTGTCACAAAGTCGTAACACATTCTCTCTCTACATGTAGAAGTTGTAACACAAAGTGGTAACACAAAGTTGTTACACAAAGTTGTAGCAAAAAGTTGTTACACAAAGTTGTAACACAAAGTTGTGTCACAAAGTCGTAACACATTCTCTCTCTTCATGTAGAAGTTGTAATACAAACTTGTAACACAAAGTTGTTACACAAAGTCGTAACACAAAGTTGTGTCTAGAAGTCGTAACACAAAGTTGCAACACAAAGTTGTATCACAAAGTTGTAACACCTTCTCTTTCTTCATAAGTTCATGTTGGCACAGAGTCAACATGTTGCATGAAGAAACCGTGGTCTCCTGGCTCTGACTCAAAGAGAGTGAGGGCTCCAAATCCTCTCCCTCAAAGGGCAGCACCCCATGTCATCAGAAAGGACTCGGATGTAACATGTGAGAACAACCTAAAGATACATGTCCAAACCACTCTAGAGCTGGGGCAGCTCCATAAACAATGCTTGCTAGATTCCTCTGCAAGCTGACAATGCATACACATGGAGGGTCTACCCATCTATTGAAGCCAAGTACCCACAGGTATGCCTCTATGTATAGTGAGCCAAAGAAAGTAGGAGACTTTCTTGGCTCTACTGATGCCACAAAAGTGAGTCCAGTAGCTCAGCAAGAGCTCTACAGTAAGTCCCTGTGCATGCCAATGCTGGGAACACGCAAGCTCGGTATAGATTCAGAAAGTTCATCTCAAAGTTCAAACATTTTCCCTCGTAGTAAGAGGCCAAAATGCATAAAGTTATGCAGGCTATACACTGCACTCTTGCAAAGGTACGGCGGCTTATCCTTGCTTCGTTGTTTACATGAAAAACCTATGTGGCCATCTAGCATTAAAGTAGGGATCTCACGCTGATCTCGGCAACAAGTTCTTAGGGTTCGGAGGCACAACAAATTGCACACTGTTGCAGCCACTGATCTTAAGCACACTTTTAATGTGTTACGTTTAAAATCCTAACATTACAATGGCTGGATGTCAAGGTTTGGAGGTGTCATACAACTCAGCAATTGTTCACAAAAGGCTCTTAACTCTGGCGAAGGATCCATTCTAGATATGCTTGCAAGAGTAGCAAAAGCTTCTGAAAGGTAAGGAAAAACTTCCCTTGTGACATCATCCTCGGAGATAAGAACTGATGCCAACAACCTAGCTGCTGCTACACGTTCCTGTAAGTTCAGAATGCAGACCATTAATAAAGATATAGAAAATAAAAAGTGATAAAACCCTCATTATAATTTCATCCCATCAAATGATTTTCAGCAATATCACATAAGTACTTCAAGATACATGAGGACTAGGATCAACTAACAATTCTATTCTCTTCCTTGAGTATAGCCCATTCAAGGACAAAGAGATAAGGAAAAGCAATAAAATCTTCATTTAAAATTGACCCCACAAACAATTATCAGCAAGATAACACGCGTACTTTAAGATACGTGAGGAATAGGGAAATAAACTACAGTGATGTTCTTAAAAACTGGGATCATAGCAGGCACTAAAATACACATGCATAAATAGTCCCACGATGCAGTCTGTACCTCTGTAGAAGCCTTGCTTCTAATGACTCCAAGAGAAAGGTTAAATAAATCAACCGTATATGGAATTACTGCCATTTTGAAGTTATGAACAGCTGTAAAGAGAATCTGCAGGCATGCTGACTTCATTTTGGAACCCACACCAACCTAAAAGGGCAATAACAAGATGTTAGTTTGCTCTCTCTCTCTCTCTCTCTCTCTCTCTCTCTCTCTCTCTCTCTCTAACCTGGGGTACATACTCAGCTAAGTATGCATGCTTGATGGAACTCTTGACATACAGGTGGTAGGCAACCTCATTTACTGTATTCTACAAGGCAAGCATTCCTCAACATCTGGAGAGTTGGGCCACACAAGCTAGAGGTTACTGTGATTTGCATTTTGCCTTGGAAGGGAGGCTTGTTGGGTGCCTTGTAAGGGAAGCTTCACCCACCCTCTAGGCGAGCATTATGGATAATGCATGGAGAAAAGGCCAAGTCTGAATTCACCTTTTCACCAGATAAGCCCCTGGCAAGGAAGATTGGTGATAGCTTTGAGAATAGAGTCTTTCCATCCTCAGGTCTTACAATGCTATTGTCCCCCACAGGTAGTAGCTACTTGGCTCACTACCCTCTACACAAATCTATTGACTTGAGCCTACAAGTTTGGAGTGATGCCGGTGAAGCTTCTGCTAAAGAAGGCTTTTCTTGCACGGTTTTGGCAAGAGAAAACACCAGAAGCAATTCTCAAAAACCTCCGATAGTTGAAACATAAAGATCTGTTGGTAGAAGACTACACCCGGAAGTTCCACAATTTGAACTAGAGGCTAGTCGCTCCTCAAAGATTGACTCAAGAGCAATTGGGAGATTACTTTTGTAAGGGATTAAATACCGAATTGAGAAGTGATGTTGCTGGGAGGGACTCCCTGGCAGGACCTAATGATTTTGACACTATGGTAGAAGCCGCACAGCGAGTTGAACAAAGAGTTGGTATGACCAATAGAAAGTCCAAAAAGAATAGAAGGAAGGAAACAAGGAATTCTGATTCAGACATAGATTCATATGGAGACTTTGGCACAGACAGTGAAAATGAAGATACGGATTTTGAGTTCGATGATGATGATTCGGATGATTTCGATAATGAAGACAAGAAGACCAAACGTAAACAAAAGAAGCAATCGAAGAAAGGGAAATCTAAGGAGATCCCGGAAGTCCAAGAAAAAAGTCAAATCCTCTTGAAGAGATGAGAAGTTGGAGAAAAAGATCAAACAACATTTGAAAAGCATGGTATTGTCAGAAGTCGCTTTCTCAGAGAAGCCTAAATGTGAGTTCTGTGGTAAAAGAAATCATGAGAGCACCAATTGTTGTTATAATTGTTTACAAAAGATGTTGATGTGCTCAAGGAGTAGCATGACGAACCAAAGCTTGAAGATCTCAAGTGAAAGACTCCTTCTAGAGGGTGTTATCCGGTTGGTGAAATATGCAACAGACCCAAAATTAGAGATGCAGTGAACCATGGGAAATTGTTTCACAGTTTGCTGAAGGCTCAAATAAATATCACATTAGACCAACTTCTTAATCTGGTACCAGAATTCAAAGCACAATTGTTGCTAAAGACTTTAACAAATGGTGGTAAGAGCCTAATGGATAAAGCAAAAGAGGAGGATGAGGAGGTTCGAGAAGTTGACCCCAAAGTTAATGCAGCACAAATTGAAGATGTAGATTATACTGTTCCACTAGCTAGGTGGAATATAAATCACAGATCATATCGGAGTTCCTTTTGGATGGTGGGTTTAGTGTGAACATACTGTCAGAGGATCTTTACAAAAAAGTTTATCTCAATGAGTTAGAGCAACTCCTTTTCAGGTCAAAATGGCCGATCAACAAAGGGTCCAACCTCTTGGGATACTAAGAAATCAATAGATCAGAGTTTGTGGTCTTACTTTCATGGTCAGTTTTTTTGTTCTTCGAATGGAAGGAAATGATAGATCTTATTCCAGGCAGGCCGTGGTTTTGGGTAGCCAAGATTAAGTAGGATTGGGGAGTTGATAGGGTAACTGTTCGTACGAAAAAGAAGAAATTCAAAATGGCCATGGCTCGAACAAGGAGTGTTCCAAAAAGTGTTCAACCCTTGGCAACTAAAGGCATTAAAATGGTGGTCAAAGTTTAAGATGATGAAGAAGAGTATTTTCTAAAAAGAAATACCTCTTTAATTCCAATTTTGGAAGTGGATGTGCAGGCCATAGTGGACCAATACAAGAAAAATGAAGGGAGCAGTTCTTCATCAAAGAAGGTTCCTGCAGTTTCAAATTTAGAAGGAGACAGCCTGAAAGTGAAACAGAGGAAATACAACATTGAGAAAATGGGTACCCTTGTCACTCATCAATTCCATAGGACATCCAAACCATGAGATGATTTGATCATACAAGAGGGAGGCCACAACTTGAGCGGTACATGTTTTCACAACCTTGGCCTCCACCAACTTGGTACTGTAGTTTGTAGCAATCAGGGCATACTTGTTTCCTCTTTGAGTGGCAAGAGAGATGGGTCCAACAAAATCCAATCCCCATATATTATAGAAGGGTGATATAGAGCTGGATGGTTGAAGGGGAAGGTACTCCTGTCGGGTAGGCTTTGGTTTACTTGAATCACAACGGTGCACATGAGCATAGTAGTCTTGGAATAGCTTTGGCCACCACAACCCACGACATTTTGCTTTAAAGAATCAATGTTTGTATTATATTTGTTGGGCTTTACGTAAATGATCAGAAAGGAATTAAAGTCAAGGTCCTTGGTGAGGGGGACATGGCACTAGACTAGGTGGATCTAAGGCTAAGGGGCCTAAATGCATGAAATGTGCCAAGGGGCAAATGGTTTCAATGATATCCCAAGAGAGGGGTAAATGATGCATTAAGGAGGGACCCTAGAATGAAGACATGTGGCATACTAGATCCATCTAGGGAATTTTGGGGCTTGGTGGAATTTGGTAAGCAGGGGCCTTCACGTAACCAAAATATATAGAGAGCTTACTACCATCGAGGTTGGCTAGGAGGATAATCTAGGTGCCTATGCCCGTGATTGAAGAAAAAGTTAGGTTTAAACAAATTTTGTGTATCATCTGTGGTTTCAAAGTAAGCTGAAATACCTGAAAGGTATATGACTGCACTGGAGCAAGAGAGTAGAAAAATATGCGTACAAAACTTTCTAGAAGCAAATCACAATTGGTGAAGCAAGAGGCTAGGAGCTAGTTCAAGTGTCGGAGATGAAATAGGTGAAACAGAAAGAGAGGGTAGCATGAGAGTGGGAGCAGTATGGAGGCTAGAGCTCAAATAGCAATTGTAGATCATGGCCAAAAATACTGAGCCAGAAGTCGCCATAGCCATCAAGAGAGCCAGCGGTCCAACGACTATCCTCAACAACTAAGGACCTACACAGGGACAAGCCACCCAGGCAAAAACATGACCACCAGCATTGGCCCTGACTGACAAGGAATAGACAAGGTAATTCCGAGGGCAGAACCTATAAATAGGCCTCCCTATAGGTTGAGTTTTACCGAAGAAGCGGAGGTACGAAGACAATTGGAAGAATACCTCAAGTTGGGGCAGATTCAACCAAGTTTCTCACCTTTTGCTTCGCCAGTGATATTAAAGAAGAAGAAAGATGATACTTTTCACCTCTGTATAGAGTACAAAGCATTGAATAATATCACTATTAAGCACAAGTATCCGATCGCTTGGATTGATGATTTGCTAGATGCATTACATGGGGCCGTAATTTTCAATAAGATAGACCTTAAATGTGGCTACCATCAGATCCGTATTAGAGCCGAGGATGTATATAAAACCGCTTTCAAAAGCAGGTTTGGACATTATGAGTTTTTGGTAATGCCCTTTGGACTTACCAATGCTCTAGCTACATTCATCATGCTTATGAATGATTTACTACGCGTGTATATCGGAAAGTTTGTAGTACACTTTATTGACGATATTCTTATTTTTAGCAAAAGTGTTACTGAGTATTATGAACACTTAAGAATAGTGTTCAGTACTTTGAGAAAAGCCAGTCTTTATGTAAATTCTTTATGTAAATAAGAAGAAAACTATACTGTGTATGGTAAGACTTGAATATTTAGGATTCATAATTACTCTTGAGGAGGTGGAAATGGATCCAAAGAAAGTGGCTGCGATACTGACTTGGCCAATCCCTTAGAGTTTGACCGCTTTTTGCGATCATTCTTGGGATTTGTCCAATTTTATCGAAAGCATATCAAAGGATATTTCGAAATAGTATTGCCATTGACTGATCTGACCTCAAATAAAGTACCTTTTATATGGGGACAGAATCAACAGGAAAGTTTTAACACCATAAAACAAGCTGTGGTCTCAGGACCAGTTAAAAAAATAGTTGATCCCCAGAAACCGTTTTTCCTTGAAACCAATGCAGGTGGCATTGCGGTAGGAGCAGTTCTCCTCCAAGAGGGAAGGCCAGTAGCCTTTGAAAGCAAGAAGCTTTCTCTCTCTCAACGAAATTGGCCAACTCATGAATTAGAGTTGTATGCTGTTGTCCATGCTCTGAAAACATGGAGACATTATTTGTATGGGTCAGAGTTTTATGTTGATGTTGATCATGATACTCTGAAACATTTTTGTAAACAACCTGACTTGAGAGGCCGCCAAGCTAGGTGGGCAGAACTCATGCAGGAGTTTAACTTGATGATTTGGTACCGAGGAGGGAAGGATAATAAAGTTGCTGATGTGTTGTCACACATTATGCATAATATGAGTTGCACGGTATTAGAGAGTGCTCTAATGACCGAGATTAGAGAAACTCAAAAGGTGGATGAGTTCGTCTAGAGCCTTTGGCCTAAGGCTCATGTGTTCAAACCCGAGGAAAAGGATCACCTGGCATCTAGAAAAGGCCAAAATTATGCAATATATACCATAAGGGATGGTATGCTGAAAAGAAATGGCAAGATAGTAGTATCTAATCAGAATGATCTCAGGCAAAGAGTCATTCAACAATGCCATGATAGCCCATGTGTGGGACATCCAGGAATCGAGAAGACATATGATCTCGTGAGATGAGATTTCTTTTTGCCAAAGATGAAAAAGCATATTTATGAATATGTGACACGTTGTTTTTCGTGTCAGGTAAGTAAGGCAGAGCGGGTGAAGCCACCTGGACTTTTACGGCCCTTGGAAATACCACTAGGTAGGTGAGAGAGCATTTCCATGGACTTTATTGTAGGTCTGCCTATGACACAAGGTGGATATGATTCTATCCTTGTAGTGGTTGATCGTCTTACCAAGATGGCTCACTTCATTCCAACTAGAGAGTCTGTTAGTGCCCCGCAAGTGGCGGATTTGTTTATTAAACATATATTTTGTTTGCATGGATTACCCAAATCCATAGTGTCACATAGGGATATCAAATTTATCAGTCATTTTTGGACTGCGGTGTTTGAGACACTAAGGACTGAGTTGGGAATGAGTAGTGGGGATCATCCAGAAACGGATGGTTAGATGGAAAGAATCAACCAAATTTTAGAGGATATCCTTAGAGCATATGTGTCATTGAGGCAACATACATGGGACAAGTGGTTGCCATTGTTAGAATTTGCCTACAATGATAGAAAACATTCCTCTATAGTGTTTAGTCCGTTTGAGCTAAACTATGGTTATAGACTAGCGAATCCAACTACAGTTGGAGTTCCTCGGAAAGTGCCTAGTGCCACAAACTTTATGGTTCATATGCGGGAGATGCTAGCACTTGCAAGAGCTAATATCCGCCAAGCTATGGATAGTAGAGCTAAGGCATATGCGGATGAAAACAGATCCGTTAGAGAATTTAAGGAAGGAGAAAAAGTTTCTATTAGAGTTCCTTCACACTCTAAGTCTTTGACTACAGGAGAGTGCGCTAAGTTATCACCTCAATATTGTGCACCATGGTTAATTCTAAAAAGAATAGGCAAGGTAGCCTCCCCCTCCTCCCTCTCCTGCAATGCACCCCCCCTCCCAATCCTGCCTCTGCAATGCAACCCCCCCTCCCATGCCTCCCTCAGATCAACGCAACCCCCCCTCTCTCCTTGAGATCAACGCAACCCCCTCCCTCTCCTAGTAGCTGGCTACTAATCCTTCCTCCTCTCTCCAATCAATCTATCACACTCCTCTCCCGGGTCTCGACAGGCCTTTCTGGCCACAGGCTCCTATCTTGTTGGCCTCGACATCAGCACCCCCCCTTCAGTCCTTGCCTCTCCAGACTCGACATCAACACCACCTCCTCGCTCTTTGCCTCTCCATAGGGAGCATTGTTCATGCCTACCCGTGCCCCTTCCCACAAGTACAAACCCAAATTACCCCGAAATACTCTATTCATTGACTTTCATTCGGCTCGGGTAGCCCGCAAAAAAGGATTAGGAACATCCTCCATGGCATCATTTGGCAAACGCACCGTAGATGACCAGGGTGCCGGGTCTACACCACAGAGCACTTCCAAATGCACTCGAGCAATTGCAGATTCACCTCCCTCCAACAGGATCACTATCATATTAGATGAGGAGCTATCCCCTTTTAGGTACTATCAAGACACCATCCAAGGCATCCAGTGGGCACAATACCGGTGGGGTGATTTGGCCCCACAAAGTACAACTTGCGATCTTCCACCCCCTACTTCATCTTCCTCAATCATTTGGGTGGTTTTCAAAACCTTTCCTTGATCCCACACTCAAGTTGTCTATCGATAATCTTGTCACCTGATGAGATAACCTGCATGTCATGGAGTTTGATACTGTCACACTTCCCCCAGTGGATGTCCAAATGTGTACTACGTCTATTCAGTCTTCTGACATTGCAACAGACACATTGGGATTCTTGAATTCCCATCATATGTTCACTCCTAGTCTCATATTCACATATCTCTTTCTTCCCACACTTCCCTTTTTGCCACCTCACACTGACACTCACAGTCCTGTCCTTCTTAACGACGTGTAAACCTCATCGTCGAGGACATGAGTGCAAGAAGGTTCTTGAGGGGAATAGTAGAGAGGCACTTTTAGCGAGGTATTTGTTTACTCACTTCTACTCTGCCTCGGGACACTTCTTCATCACCAAGGCGATCCATTCTGCACTAGACTCCATTCTCTTTGTCAATCCCTACGATTTTGCCTCACTCTTCTACTTTGCCTTCTGTAACATAGTCTGCAAGCATCAAAGAACATATACCTATACCTATGGGCCCCACCTCACCTTCTTACTTTACCAGTGGAAGGCCAACCCTCCTTCCATTATCACAGGTCACCTCCCTTTGTCATCCCTATCCCCTCCTGTCACCGCCTCTGCCATCTCTTCCACTATCACTTCCACTATCACTTCCCCAGTTCCTGTCTCCTCTCCTCTTTCGACAAGGAGGGCACCTCGACAAGTGCAACCTGATGCAATCTGCCTCGGAGCTTCTTCAGTACATTCTGTTATAAGTTCCCCATTGGTGACATGTCTCGTATCTCCATCAGTCACTTCGCCAGTGCCCATGCCTAGACTTGCATCTCCATCAGTCACATTTATCTAGACTTCTCACACCAAGAAGGCTAGCATGCCTAAAGAAGCTTGGGATATCACTCACAAATTATATGGCACAAGCACAGAGGCGAGGAGATTTCAACTCAACTAGCGACTCCACGGAATGTGGAAAGGAAATAGAAGCATCACCGACTATGTGGCTGAGATAAGGCAAATTACGGAAGACTTAACCTCTATAAATTGCAATGTGGAAGATGATGATTTGGTGTCTATCACCTTGAAGGGTGTAGGCCCTCAATACAAATCTTTGGACACTCCTATTTCCATGCATGGCACTATGCCCGATTTTGAGGAGCTGGTTGCATTATGGATGACGGAAGAGGTAAAGATTGGGCTCAAAGCCTCCACAAGTAGTGGAAGAGACAATTTGTTTTATGACCAAGGTGGAAGAAGTGATTTTAGAGGGCGAAGGCGAAGTGGACCCCCAAGAGGCCATAGAAGAGCATCATACACATAACCCTACTTGCCCTAACATGCATTCAAAATCTACTTTTGATTACCTAATCCCATCTTTTGAATGCCTAGTAGGGCAAGGGGAGCTACGAGAGAGGAGGGGAGACGTCCCCATAACCACACTTGCCCTAGTGGGCATTCAGAATGGGCATTCAGAATCTACTTTTGATTGCCTAATCCCACCTTCGGAATGCTTAGAGTAGAACAAGGGGAGGTATGAGAGAGAAGGGGAGAGGTCCCCATAACCCCACTTGCCCTAGCGGGCTTCAAAATCTAGTTCTAATTGCCTGATCCCACGTTCTGAATTCCTAGTAGGGCAAGGGGAGGTACTTGAGAGGAGGGGAGAGGTCCCCATAACTTTTCTGTTATTCTATTTCTTTTCCTAAATTGTTCGTAATTAATCCCTTGTTCGTATCCTAATGAGTAAATTTTCCTGAAATATTCCTAATTTGTTCCTAACTAATCCCTCCCAAACCAACCCAAAATCCCCCCCCCCCCTCGCCCCCCCTTCCCCCCCCGTAGTTTTCCCCCTAATTACCCCTTTTTCCCCGATTTATTCCCAAAACTTTCCATTTTCCCCTAATTATTCCCACCTTTTCATCCTTTCCTATTTATTTCTATTTTTTCCTTATTTCCTTAATATCCTAATTTTTTCAATTTTATTTTCTCCTAATTTTATCCTTTCCTAAATTATTCATAATTATCTTGAAATGCTTAGTGAAAGTGGGCATTTGTCTTCTTTTTGGAAGGTCCAGCTAGGACATCCTACAATAGTATCCTATTTTTTGGGGATTTTTTGGCCATCATTTTCGGGTTGGACCTACCAAACTGGAAATTTTATAGGGTGTCCATAATTTAGTACAAACAACCCCAAAATTTTTAAAAAGAGTAGGGTACATTTGCAGGGAGGATGCCTAGGTTAGAACCCCTAAAAATAGGTCAAACACGCTTAATCCATTTTTTTAACAACCATCTATGGCCTGTACTGACCAAATTGACAAAATTTTCATGTATTTTTTTACATAATTTAATAACTAAATTTAAATATCCTTCATTATAAATCTCCATTAAAAAAATTAATACACATGTATTGATAGATCTAATTAAATTAAATACATGTATGCACCAACAAATATAAATATATAAAATAAAATTGACATACTAAAATAGTTACAAAAACTAACTTTGATAAATATTAATAAATATATACCAATCTATAATTTATAAAATGTAGAAATTGAAGAATATTTCCTATCTATGAATCTCTCTCTCTCTCTCTCTCTCTCACACACACACACACACACACACACACACAATCCTTTTCTTCATTTTTTCCATGCAACTTACATTCTTTCCCTTGTTGCCCCTTTGGTAAAACTTTTTAAACTACCTCTCCCCTCTCTCTCTCTTCAAATAAAACTTCCTCCCATACTCTCTACCCTTCCTCTCTCTTTCTTCTAATTTCCCTCGAACACTTTCTCAACTCCCCCCCCCCCCCTTTTTTTTTCTAATTTAAAACCTATTTTTAAATAAAAATATTTTTTCTCCTAATGTTTTTCTATTTTTCTAAAATTTTCTAAAATTTTTCTAAAATTTTCATATTATTTTTCTCCCTATTTTGTCTATTTTTCCTTTTTAAATATTTCTCTCTCTCTCTCTCTCTCTCTCTCTCTCTCTCTCTCTCTGTGTGTGTGTCTCTCTGTGTCTCTCTCTTTCTAAACTTCCCCTTAGTTCTTCCAATTTTCTCTTCTCACTAATCACTCCTCTCTTTTTCCTAAATTCCTAAGTTCAACTCTCTCAAACTTCTCCTCTCCCTATTTTTTCCTAAGTTTTGCTTTTCCTCTCCCCCCCCCTTTTTTCCTAATTTATTTTATTTTATTCTAATTTCCCATTTTCCCCTAATTGTTCCCTATTTCTTTTTTCTTTAATTCTTATCCTAATTTCTTATTTTCCCCTAATTGATCGTTTTCCCCCTACTTCCTTCAATTCCTTTCTATTTTCCCTAATTCTTCCCAAATTTTCTAAATTTCCTTTCTTTGAAATTCCTTCTTTAAAATTATTTCTTTAATTTTCTTTTGTTTTAAAATTCTTAAAATTATTTCTTTATATACCTTTGAAATTCCTTTAAGCTTCTCTATCTTATAAATTCTCCTTCCCTTATGCTCTAAATCTTAAAATTACAGTTATTGCTCTAATCCTTATTTTCTCCCCTCCTCCTCTGCCTTTACGTTCACACACTTAAATACACTAAGTTTTTCCGCCCTACGTAACCATTTATTTACTTTTCCTTGAAATCACCCCATTTATTTTTACACTTAAAGCATAGTATCAAAAATTAGCTTTATAAGTCTATAGCATGAGCAACTATTTTTATTATGATCGCGATAACAAGGGAGGGGTGTTTATGACACTTGTCTTCCCAACTAAGTTAAAATATATTTCTTATCAATTTTCTTATTGGATAGTGGCAGGTATGTAGACTCCCCTCTTCAATAACAGTAAAGCTTGTGATGACTTATCAAAGCAGAACTTGCCTATATAGTCATGGATTCTATAAGTCTTTTGCAAATTGTGCTCCTCTTGGTTTTCTGTAATGTCTCATAGCAGCTTTCTCTTTTATTTCTATTACCAAAATTATTTTCATTTCTCTATGAAATGGGGTTTTGTCAAGTAATGTCTCATAGCAGCTTTCTCTTTTATTTCTATTACCAAAATTATTTTCATTTCTCTATGAAATGGGGCTTTGTCAAGTCTCACATACATAGTCATGTTTTCCTCTGCAACTCTGGACGGTTGCACATAGTACATTTAAGTCATTATGGCTCTTTGCCTCTTGACTCACTTCGTTGCTCACTGGAGCAACACTTCCTCTCTCGGCAACCATTTGAGTTTCACATCTTCAATAACTCTTGTATCCCAAACACTTCTCAAAATAGACCACTTCCCCCCTTTTTCCTTCCCTTCCTTCTTTCCTTTCTCTTCCTTGGCATTACTATCATCTAAAGCTTCACTCTATGACCTTTGCTTTTACTCTTGAAACCCTCACTTAAACATCTCCCTTCCCCCTCACTTCTCTCTCTATTAATCCTTAAATTGGACTTACAGATACTTCTGTCTCTTTCGGGTAGATAGAAGGTCATCACACTAGGTGATGGCCTACTGTCTCACCTAGTGTAATGTACCCTACTGGGGCAAAGGTGGGTACACATGCACACGCACATGCACATGTGCGCACGTGTGGGCACACACCCCCCCCCCCTTCCCCTTAGGGACCCTTGTGGCCCCAAGTAAGCATGATGGGTCCACAAGACATCCCCTCGAGGACCTTTATGAACCTCTGGTGTGCCTATAGCTAATAGGCCATAATGACACTGAGGGGATATGGATGCCGGATGGCGTTCACTTTATGAAACAATTCGGCTCTTTCAGTTTACTTTGAGAATTTATAAATGTAAAATGTGTATCCTTCTAAGTGCTT
Source organism: Dipteris shenzhenensis (assembly GCF_047967505.1). Lineage (NCBI taxonomy): Eukaryota > Viridiplantae > Streptophyta > Polypodiopsida > Gleicheniales > Dipteridaceae > Dipteris > Dipteris shenzhenensis. Next base: position 947,011 of record NW_028239847.1, on the reverse strand, counting down.
TATCGATTAAGGCATTATAGATTTTTTATTTGTATTAAAAGAGATGTCCACGTACTATAAGAGGTCACATTGAATGTGATGGCCGCTAAAAGGCTTTAGTGCACTAACATGCCTTGTATGGCACGATTTAATATATGGAGAGGATATTGGGATCTACCAATATACTTCAAGCGAGGATACTAGCTTGCCTCATTACATTACTAGTGTGTGTCGCGAGGGAGATGAAGAGCAGCGTGGCAACTTGAAGAACATCCCTCTCTTTCCCCCTCTCTCTTTCTTCCCCCTCTCCGCAACGGAGGACTGTTCAAAGCCTTCTCTCTGTTCTGCAAGCGAAGTAGGTGAACTCCAAGCAGCGTGTATAAGCTCCAATGCCATACTCAACCGAAAATCCAGTTTGGGAGGGCATTGTCTTGCTGATGAACTCGTGCACAAGCAAGCGATATACTTGCAAGCATAGCTCAACTACACAGACTTTAGTGGTGGAGCAATCCCAGGTAAGTCGCTTAGGCTGTAAGCATCATCGCTGCTCACTAGTAGCCGGGCTCGATATGTGACATAACTTATTATTTGCTGGAACGATGGCCGATGATTGTTTTCCCTCCTTGGTAGAATGCAATTTCTTGCTCCATTTGTACACCTGCACTCCATAGCTTGTAGCTCTCAAAAATTTGAGCACGTGAAACTTGAACGGGGAGCGAGCGTGTCACGGATGAGTCTAGGAGTCTTCGCTCCATTGCCTAAGGTTTTACCGTGACTAGCAGCTTCCCGACACTCTTACCGTGACTGCTCTTTTGCTCAGCCGACTTCTCCATGAGCCTCCCTTCCTTGTAAATGACTCCCTTCTAAATGTGTGTGTGTGGAGGGTCAAGTAAGAGCCGAATACTTGGCTCTCCATCACTCTATCCCTTGGACCTGTTCTGGGTGAACATCAGAGTTCTCGAAGCTTTGCCAGTGCTAGGAATCCCCAAGAAAAACTTTGCTGTGCCAGTGCTAGGAAGCCCTGAGCACCTGATATCAGTGCTTGCATGGAAGGCCTGGCGAAACATGGTTGCTTATGATCAATGCGAATAACAATACAGAGTATCCAACTTGTGACAAGTGACTAGTGACTAGGAGGAGCTCAATAAGTGGCTCGGACAAGCGACCACTCCATGAAACCATGACCACGAGCAGATCGTGCCTCTGAAGCTCGTGGGCAATGACGAAAACCTCATGAATGCTGAGACCAACACTTAGGAGATAACCGTCCTGAATGGGACCAAAAATCATAAGCTCTTGTCCGCTACAGTCCACTACATATTATCATCAGCATGATAATATGTTGGACAATATTCTTGACCTGGGAGCTCCCGAACGTAGCTACGGAGCCTGCTATGTACTGCATTGCGATTGTGGCTGCTGAGTATGATCATAAGCTTACACAGTCAGAGATTTGTGACTGTATTGTGAGCCGACCTTCCCTGTATTTGTGGCTCTATAATGGCCAACCTTCACTCAAGCCCTTAATGCTTGCCTTTGTTGAATAGCTCGCTGTGGTGTATATGCAATGTACATGGGGTACATAGTTTCTTGATACGGCTATGCGAGAAGGCACGAGGAGCTGGCAGCTTACTGCTTGCAACTTTGCATGATGTTAGCCTGGCATAGTTTCTTGCTCTTGGCTTCTTACTGCTTGCAGCTTTGCATGATGTTAGTAACTGCGCTTTGGTCACGTTGGTATACTTGCTTGGGTATCTCTATGACTTTGAAACTCAACACTGCGTGATTAAGTAGATTCAGTTGCCTCCCTCTCACTGGCAGCATGAAGATATGGTTGCTGCAGTAAATTACGAGTTTAGAGACGAGAGTTGCATTGTCTCCTTAGCTTTCTGTCAGGTTCATTCTAAATTGGAAATTGAAAAGCCTTATCACGTTGCGCACCCGGTGTTAGTTGCTTCATTGTTTTGGACCAGCATGGCTGTTACCTCATTCCGGTGTTAGTTGCTCCATGGTTTTAGACCAGCACGGCTGTTACCTTTTCTCTACATTTCATTTTAAACAAGTTGCGATAGCTTGTTCATTTCCTTACTTCCGTGTGTTACACTGCATCTGGATTGTCGCTACAAAAGGGAAGACTACGATCTGCCCTTTCCTTGATCTTCCCCATTGTGATATTAAATGCCGTTGCGCTTCGGTGAAGGTTTTGGGCATACTAGAGACTAGCACTTTACCTTACTGGTGGATCTACTCAAACTGAGGACTACGGGCAATTTGTGCGAAAGGAGTTCAAGTACTATAACTTTTATCAGTTTACCTTACTCGATCTGCTCAAACTAAGGACGATGGGCAGTTTGAGCATGGATTGTCATCTAGTTTGAGCATGCAAGTAGATGGTGTAATCATATGCTCATGATTTGGATATCCTCTACCCACAATTGGTGCATGTAATTCACGTACACAAGCTTGGAAAGACGCTTAGAATTGCATTGTTGAAGGATATGCTTATGTTTGATATGCTTTAAGCGTGCTCTATTTCTACATTGTCATGCCTAGTAGTATGCTAGAACTACTATATACTTATAGTAGTGTAGCTTTATACTTTATGTGGCATGGCTCTTATCATGATTACTAGACTGTTATGGCATGGAGTTACACTTAAGAGGATTTTGAGCTCCTGATCCTTCTGGTTATGTTTCTCATAATCTTTTACTTTACTATAGATGAAAGAGAAAGGATGCTAGTAGAGCAAGCACTAATTCTCGTCGGTTTCATTGTTTGCACTTCACTTTTGCGAACTGGCTAATTGCAGTACTTTAAAGGCTGTAACAATAGCAACTTTTAGCTATTTTGTAGAGAGTATAACTTCTGCTATGAATGTTTGATTGATACGCTCCTTGATACGCTCCTAAAATAAAAATTATTGCTTGTCCAAAGATCTAAAACTTCTCCGTTTAAAGTAGAATACGATTCCTTATGTATTGGAAGATATGCAGCTTGCAATATGGCTGTCCACAAATTTTCGTCACTAGCAATAATTTACTGGCTCTAGCAAAACAACTTGTAGCTGTCTTGTAGAAAGTATAACTTTTGCTACAAAGGTCGGATGGATATGCTTCCAAAAGAAAAATTATAGCTTGTCCATAGATTTGCAACTTCTCAGTTCAAGTCAAAATGCGATTCCTTATATATCGAAAGATATGCAGCATGCAATATGGCTGTCCATAAATTTTCGTCACTACTTGAGAAGGGCATCCTTTGTAAAATTGATTACCATTTGCTTATAACACCCTCTATTTTGGGATAGTCAAAAGCATGTTATCTAATTCACTATATATTTTAGAAATGCTTCATCTTAATCCCCCGTATCGATGTAGATTTCATGTGAATTACTTGTATAAGCACTTGATAAAATTTATAAATGCCAACTGTCTTGAAAATGCCAAGATTTTATTAATGCTAATCTAGATTGAGCGACAAGGATAACAACTATGTGCCGGCCTTGAAGCCTGGCTTCCACATCAAAAATATATTGTTCTAACTTTCATTTTTGTTGTGATCGTGCTAGGTGAGTTGGCACACCTCTCTGTCGGATTTGTAAGTAGAGTCTTGGGCATGATATTGTGGAAGAAGACGTTGGCAACCTTGAAGAATACACTTGAGAGAGAGATATAGTGCTCTCGACCCTGTTATGCATGCTTACATAATTATATGTGTTTGCAATTTAAGAACTTGAAGTGAAATACCTTGTAACTTAATTTAGAAACTATCTTATGGCTTTCACTATTGGAGTAATTGACAAAATGTTATTCTCTTGGATTCACAATGTGAAATGTAGCTGGAGTAATTAAATGGATTTCTCTTTTCTTGAGGATTATCTCTAAACTCTACTGCACCTGTTAGCACTAACATAAATGTGAACATAGTCTTGATAAAGCAATGCCTACCAGGGGCCTTTCAAAGTGTTGACTAAGAGCATGGATTAGTGGAGATTTAGATTCATTGAAATGATAGGTAACACACACACACACACATAAATATATGGTCTTTACAGCATCGTAATGTTTGACTAGCCTTCAAAGAATGGACCATTAAAATAGTTTGGGTGTTAAATATCTAATCAATCCTTCAAATGCTCCAAAACAAATAATTATGGCTCATGATAGCATCTTAATGCTGGACCAACATTCAAGAATGGACACCTTTAGTACACACACACACACACACACCCCTTCTTGATAATTAAATTCAAGAATGGATGTACTTTATAAGCCAACCTTTTGCATAGCATTTAATAAGTCAAAAAGCTTGTTGCTTAGTTATGGTCAAGAAAGGATATTCTTTATAATCGGTTCCAATAAAATACTTTTTGTACATGGCATTTAATGAGTCATAAAGCTCCTAGCAGAAAAAAAAGGGGGGCAAAAGCATTAAACACTACTACACACAGATCCTATTGCGACGTTTACGTACCGACATTTAGTGCCCGCTTAGCGTTAATCGTCGATATGAAAAGCGGGTTTTCTAAATCGTCACTATATAGCGACTGTTATTAAAAGTCGCTATATAGCGACTTTTGCAAAAGTCGCTATATAGCGACACTATACAAATTTATAGTGACGTTTTTACTGAGAGGTTTTTTTTTTTTAATAGGCCTTAAAAGTTAGTTTTTTTCAATGACAAATTCTTTTAAATTTTCATACATGTTTGAGCTCATAGAGAATAAAAAAATGAGAGCATGTACATCAAGCCTTTGAAGCTCATATATTCATGTCCAAGTTTGAGATGAGAAACATCAAATAAGAGCATTTACATCAACTGTTTCATCTTGAGCTAAGTCTAAGGCACCAAGCAAGTCTATCTCCAACTCTATACCGAGTTGATCTCCTATATCATCATCGTATTCTAGCATCGTATGTTCACCTAAAAGTATTTGATCATCTTCTTCAATAAAGCTTAAGTGTGGTGATTGATCTTGATGATTGTTGTCTTCTTCGTTAATATCGTGATCTCCATCCTCCTCCCGTGCGATGTCATTATGCGCATCTTCCTCTTGGCTCATATGGTGATCTACATCTTCTTCGCTAGATTCATCAATTGGATCCGGCATTGGTAGTGGCATCTCCATATCCACATCTCGATCTTCAAAATTTTGCTTACTTCGTGATGCAACTTGGATCATGTACCACCATCTTGGATCAGAACGATCCGGATGAAAAACCACCTATATTGAAGATGGGTGCCAAATGTCGTCAATTATATATATGAAATTATGCTCAAGTACATGTATCAATGGACTTTAAAAACAAAAGCTTCGACTAATTAAATCATTAGTATGCACCTGCTCACAGTGCTCGGGAAGAACAAAAGTATCACTTTCATCGGTCCAATGTTTGGTGGAGTCTATTGCAAAGAGACTGCTACTATCTTTTCTCACTGTCGCATGGGGACTGTTGTAAGTAGTTCTAAAACATTTTACATCAAGAATGAAAATAGTAAATCGTCTGAAATCAATTTCATAGATGTCGCGTATGGTTCCACAATAATCCAACTGTGAGGAGAGAAGATTGGTATCTGAAGCACTTGCTCGGCTATCTTGTGTGAAGTTAGCCATGACTCCACAATCATACGTGACTCTCTTTGAATCGATGCATTCCATGCAAAAATGTCGTGCATATGACCATAATGCACTGTACTTTTTGTACTGTAAAAGAGCATCATTAAAACAATGAAGATGCATCTATTTTATAGCATATATTGCCACAAATAATTACTTAATTACGTCAAGAGGTAAGAAACTTACATGCACCATACATCCAGATGATAACTCTTGCTCGCGCTCGTTTATTGTCTCTCCATCACGTTCGGCTTTATGTAGAGCCAGTTGTAGCCAATCAAGTGACATGTGAGTAGGGAGAAGAGCCAGATCTCGTGGATATGGTTGTGATCGCCTGTACATTACTCTGAATCTCGTCCTTGCATTTATTCTTTCTGCTTTGGCCACTTCATATCTCTCAATCCACTTCTGCATCTCAGGGCTATTGAGGATACAAAACTTATTGAATTTCTCCATTTGCTCTTCACTCATCTTTCTTTCAATCCCTTTTCCTTGGGCAACCTCGCCAATGATGTGATCATCATCCTTGTTGTGCCAAGCTTGCGGCATATCAGGATCCGTGGATGCAAGAAACTCTGTGATATATACTAATGACTCTTGCACAAGCCATCCCTCTGCCATGCTTTCTTCCATTCTTGCTCTTTGTCTTACAAACCCCTTTAAAGTTTTCATAAACCGCTCGAGAAAAAACATCCATCGATTATGAACGGTACCTGCTATAGCCACCTCATCAACTATGTGCACAAGCAAGTGGACTTGAGTTGTCATAATGCTCGAGGGAAAGTGCTTCTCAAGCAAGCATACGGCTTCGATGGATTCCACCCTAGCCTTCTCGATGCTCGATATAGAGATATCTTTTTGAGATATCCACCTATTTCACATGTCCATGCATATGTAAGATATTTGAGATATCCACCTATTTCACATGTCCATGAAGAAAATACATAATGCGATTTGATAGTAAGCATACCTCACAATACCACAGATCTTGAATATAGCATTTCTAACATCTTCTTGTAAGCACCCTTTTATTGTAATTGGGAGGATGAACTATCAAAGCAACAATGAAGTCATGTCAACAATATAACATAATAATAATTACGCTAACGCATCACGATTATCGGTATACTAATTCTACTTAGAATACCTGTAAGACCTTGTGCCAATCATGGGACTTGAGGCCACTAAGCTTATTGTCCTTTGAAAATGCTCCTTTCAAGCAACGCATGTACCCTGTCAGTGTTTGAAAAGAGGCAATGTCTGCCTTGACCGCTGCCTCCTCCCTCCGGCCACTGATTATCTATGTGCTTCCAAGCTGCACAATCTACGGGAATCCTCAATGTGTGATCAGTGGACCGATGAGATGCATGCCATGTCATCAACTCCGCTATGGATTTGCATCGGAACATGTGTTGTATTCTTGCAATGATGGGAAAGTGTCTCAAGACCTTTACCGGTATCCGCTCACCCTGCAAGTCATCTCTATATCGTTGTTCCCCACACTTTGGACAACTAGCCAAATCTCCATGCTCACCACGAAAGAGAATACAATCATTACGGCAAGCATGGATGGTATTATAATCCATACCCACCGTTGTTAGCATCTTTTTCGCTTCATCTCTTGATGCGGGCATGGTATTTGGTGCAGGCAACATCTTCTGGAGAACCTATGACAAAGACACTATCCAAATGATGATTCTCAAAACAAACAATATCCAAATAATGAGTCAAATTAATGCAAGGGCTAACCTCATTAAGGCCGAGACACTTGTATCCGACCACCCATATTGTACTTGTAGATTCAAGATTGAGAGACAAGCACGTAGTTTAGACATCCTAGCACCCTCATACAATTGTGTTGATTGCAACTCTCGCATTTTGACCTTAGACTCTAACATCACGTGTACGTGGGATGTAGTGCCCCTAAAAATGGAATCCATCATGTCGACCATACCCTCGTCGTCATCCGGGAGACTATAGTCTTGCTGAAAGTGAGAAGGTATATGTGTACCCTCGTCACCCTCCTCATCCTGTTTTAAGATTTCATGTAAATATAAGATCTTCTATTTCCTGGTATACAATAAGATTGCAAACTTAAATAGCTTTAACTTACCGATGGTCCATCAACATGTGCAACACCAACGGGGGGTACTGGTTCCGGCTCCTCCCCATACATCCGCAAGTGGCGCATGATAATACGACATTGATGTCGTACTTCTCGCTTGCAATGAGTGCAATGACAGTATAACCTCTCCGTAAGCCACTTCGTGCTCCCGGGCATTGGCGCATCATCGGACGAGCTTCCACTCATCGTCCCTTCCATCTACACTTATAAAATCACAACATAAGCATGAAGAAGAGATATTAACAGTTATAAAATAGCATGTTTGAGCTTCTTTTGATGCCACATCAAAAAAGTGACTGTAAGCGTCGCTATATAGCGTCGTTTTTAATTAAAAATATTGCTATATAGCGACAAATAAGCGTCGCTATATAGCGACGTTGTGGGTTGAAACCCGAAACTCTAATCGCGCGGCATTTTCTTCATCCTATTCCCTAATCTTTCAAGTAAGCAAGCCAATATCTCCTCCCACCTATTTTCGACGACCTCCCACCTATTTCAAGCAACCTCCCACTCTATTTTCCACTCCTCACCCTTCTCCTACCTCTTGTACTCCCTCTCTATCCTTTTCCCTCTTTGGTTTCTTGAAAGGAAGTTCTTCAAGAGGTGAGTTTGTTTCAACAATGTAGGTTGTTTGTTTGTTAGCTTTAGTTTTGTGAGTGTTTCTTCTTGTATTGCTAAACCTGTAAACTAGTTTTCATGCTTGTTTTGAAAGGATTGAAACAAAAAACGAGATTTCAAGAAAGAAAGAAAACTCACCTCTTTTTTCTGTATTTCTCTTCCTTCTCTTTCTCCTTGTCTCCTCAATCTCCTTCTTTCCTTGTCTCCTCAATCTCCTCCCTTCAAGAAGTTGCTTTTGTAATCTCCTCCTTCCACTAACATCTTATTTGAAAAAATGGGTTGTTTTCTCTCTTTTGTAGGGCCAGTCCACTACACCGAGCGGGACATACTATTTCAGGTAAGTGCTTCCTCTTTTTTCCATTTATTATTTTTGTTATTTGCATTAGCCTGCAGCTAGCGCCTTATGCGCTAGCTGCAGTGATGGGTGTAGGAACCCTCTCTTCCCCTCAAACTCTTTCCTTCTTCCCCCTTCTCTTATTCTCTTTTTTCCCCCTTCTCTTTTTTCCTTCTTCTCTTATTCTCTCTTTCCCCCTTCTCTATTTCCCCCTTCTCTATTTTCCCTTCTCTCTTTCCTTTCCCTCTTATTCTCTATTTCCGCATAGCATGAGAGCATGAGCTTCTCTCTTTCCTCTTATGCTTCTCTCTTTCCCTTCTCTATTTCTGCATAAGCTTATGCTTATGTATGAGCTTATGCGGAAATAGAGAATGAGAGAAGCATAAGCTCATGCTTATGCTTCTCTCATTCTCTATTTCCACATAAGCTTATGCTTATGCTTCTCTGATTCCCCCTTCTCTATTTCCCCCTTCTCTCATTCGCATAAGCTCATGCTCATGCATGAGCATAAGCATGAGCTTATGCTTATGCTAATGCTTAAGCATAAGCATAAGCATGAGCTTATGCTTATGCTTAAGCATTAGCATAAGCATAAGCTCATGCTTATGCTCATGCATGAGCATGATCTTATGCTTAAGTTTCCCCCTTCTCTATTTCTCTATTTCTGCATAAGCTCATGCTTCTCTCTTTCCCCCTTCTCTATTTCCCCCTTCTCTCATTCTCTATTTCTGCATAACCTTATGCTTCTCTCTTTCCCCCTTCTCTATTTCCCCCCTTCTCTCATTCTCTATTTCCACATAAGCTTATGCATGAGCTTATACGGTGTTGACTCTGTGCCAACATGAACTTATGAAGAAAGAGAAGGTGTTACAACTTTGTGATACAACTTTGTGTTGTAACTTTGTGTTACAACTTCTAGACACAACTTTGTGTTACGACTTTGTGTAACAACTTTGTGTTACAAGTTTGTGTTACAACTTCTACATGAAGAGAGAGAATGTGTTACGACTTTGTGACACAACTTTGTGTTACAACTTTGTGTTACAACTTCTACATGTAGAGAGAGAATGTGTTACAACTTTGTGATACAACTTTGTGTTACAACTTTGTGATATGACTTTGTGTTACATGCAGGGAGAGAAGCTCTCCAACTTGTATAAATACCCCATAATGGAATGAAGCCCACACTCTTGGGGCACTGTGTTGAGTCTACATTGGTATTCCAAGCATTTGTCTCAAGTGTCCATGCTTCCTTGCACTGCACGTCCAAAAGCATGTCCTAACCTTGCAACCCTTCTCCCCTCTCCTCCAACCCTGCAACCCACCCTCTCCCTCTCCTCCTCCCTCCTCCTCCTTCCTCCTTCTCCTCCTCCTCCCTCCTCCTCCTCCTCCTCCTCCTCCTCCTCCTCCTCTCTCCTCCTCCTCCTCCTCTCTCCTCTCCCTCCCTTCTCCTCTGCCCTCCTCCTCCTTCCTCCTCTCTCTTCTTTCACCCATGCTCTTACACCTTCTTCCTCTCCCACTCCTATGCTTTCCTAAACCCTTAAACTCCATGATCTACGAGGGAGACGAGTTCTCCACCATGTACTCTACTCTGAACCTTGGATCCTCCTTCTAACCCTGGACTCCTTCTAAACCTTGGAACCTCCTTCTAACCCTGGACTCCTTCTAAACCTTGGAACCTCCTTCTGAACCCTGGAACTCCTCCTAAACCCTGGAACTCATTCTAAACCCTGGAACCTCCTTCTGAACCCTTAAACTCCTCCTAAACCCTACAACCCCCAATGAAGGCGAAAGCCTTCATTACCTCAACAAAGATGGTTTACGTGCCTTTTACACATGCTTACACTTTGTTTGCTTACCACACTTAAGCCTACGTCTCTCACCGGAACACGACTCGAGGTCCTAAGCTACACATATACTACAACCAACAATCCCAATATATCTGTAGGTGACAAAAAGCCTCGGAACCCTGCAACATAGAATACCCAGCTCTCCCTATGAAAGCAGTAGGAAAGAGCCAACATTTGGCGCCGCTGCCGGGGAGACTAGCGTTTCAAGTAGCGAGTAAACATGCATAGGTAGGTGTAAAAGCCACATGATGTACAATTAGGCTAGGTAGTGGACACGGTTGCGTAGAGCTTTCAATTACGATCATTTTACCTTTTTACAGAAAGGCAAACCGAGCTCTCCATAAAGAGTTATGGCTCGGGAAGAGTTTAGGGTTAAACCCTAAACCTAAACCCTAAACCTAAAATCCAAACCTATAAAAACCTACTCCACCCCCCCTCATTCTTCATCTTTCACTTTTTGCCTCCATTCTCTTCCTCCTTCTGAGCCCCACGCAAGACACTCCTCCCTCTCCATCGACCGCCCCCTTACTCCTATCCTCGCCACATCGAGCCCTTCTCGCAGCGATGACCTAGCCTTCCACCCACCGTCCATTGTTCCGCGACAATCCCGTTACATCGAGAAAGACTTGGAGAGCGATCAGGTGATCACCTCTCCTTGCTTTTCGATTTTAGTCTTTCAAGTTTTTTTTTTTCCCTCTTTCTTCCCCCTTCCCCCTCCATCTCCACCTCCCCCTCCCCCCTCCCCCTTCATCTCCACCACCACCTCCCCCCTCCACCTCCCCCTCCCCCCTCCCCCTCCATCTCCACCACCATTTTCCCCCTCCCCCTCCATCTCCACCACCATCTTCCCCCCCTCCCCCTCTCCCCCTCCCCCTCCATCACCACCTCTCCCCACCCCCTTCATCTCCATCACCACCTCCCCCCTCTCCCCCTTCATCTCCACCCCCCCTCTCCCCCTCCCCCTCCACCACCACCTCCCCCTCTCCACCTTCATCTCCACCCCCCCCTCTCCCCCTCCCCCTCTCCCCCTTCATCTCCACCCCCCCTCTCCCCCTCCCCCTCCACCACCCCCTCTCCCCCTCCCCCTTCATCTCCCCCTCCCCCTCCCCCTTTCTCTCTCTTTCCCCCTCTCCCCCTCCCCCTCCACCACCCCCTCTCCCCCTCCCCCTCCCCCTTCCACCTCTCCCCCTCCCCCTTTCTCTCTCTTTCCCCCTCTCCCCCTCCCCCTCCACCACCCCCTCTCCCCCTCCCCCTCCCCCTCCCCCTTTCTCTCTCTTTCCCCCTCTCCCCCTCCCCCTCCACCACCCCCTCTCCCCCTCCCCCTCCCCCTTCCACCTCTCCCCCTCCCCCTTTCTCTCTCTTTCCCCCTCTCCCCCTCCCCCTCCACCACCCCCTCTCCCCCTCCCCCTCCACCACCACCTCTCCCCTCCCCCTTCCTCTCCACCTCCACCTCCCCCTCCCCACCCCCTCTCTCTTTCCCCTTTTCCCCCTCTTCTCTCTCCTCTTTTTTCCCCCCTCACTCTCTCCTCTCTCCCCCTTTCCCCCCACTCTCTCTCACTCTCTCCTCTCTCCCCCTCATTCTCTCCCCCACCCCCTCTCTCTCTCCCCCCCTTACCCCGCTCAAACCCCCCACCCCACCCCACCCCACCCCACCCCCTCCCGCGGCGGCGCTCCGCAGCGCCACCGCTGCCGCCGCCCGCCACCCCTCTCTAACCCCCTCTCTAACCCTCCCCCGCCCCGCCCGCCGCCGCGGCGGCGCACATAGCGCCGCCCCTCGGCTACCCGCCCCGCCCGCCCCGCCAGCGGCGGCGCCCCCTCACCCGCCCGTCCCGAACCCCCTCTCCCGCGCACCCCCGCCCCGCCCCGTGCAACCCCCTCGCAACAGCTCGTTACCACCCCTCGTCCCCCCGCGGACTGCCTCGCCAGCCCCAACCCCTTACCCCCTCGCCACCCCTCGTCCCCCCGCGCATCCCCTCACCCTCCCCAACCCCTTACCCCCGCCCGCCGCCCCGCGCCCCCCCCGCGCAACCCCCCCCTTCCCCCCCACGCAACCCCCCCTCACCCCCCCCTCACCCCCCGCGCAACCCCCTCCTTTCCCCCGCGCCAACCCCCCCCCCCCCAGGGCGCCGCCGTCGGGCAGCCCCCCTCAGAACCAAGAAAAAAAAAAAAAATTTAACTAAACCTAACCTACACTTAACTCTAGGGTTAGTTTTACCATAGTTAGGTTAGTACTAACTACAGTTAGGTTAGGTTAGTTAACCCTAGGTTAGTTAGTCTAACTAGAGTCACTTGGTTTCAACCCCTCGGTTGGACTTAAAGTCCATTCACACCACCATTAGGACCCCCCAAACGCCAAATTTACCCCTCCTTTAACCCCTCGAAACTCATCCGTTTGGGACCCACTTTGAACCCCGTTTGAACCCAGATTTCACACACGGAAACAGCACGTTACGGGGCATTTTTCCAGCCCATTGCACACCATTTCGGCATCCCTAGCACCCGTTCATTTGCGCCCCCGTATGGGCCTCATTTTGCATTAATTCACTCGTATTTTCACGCCGCGACCTCCGATTAACGATCCGTCTGCATCGGCACATTTCCCTACACACGTAGGACAATCCTAGGCACATTATTAACACGACGGTGCCTACACAAACTAACATCACTCTAACTCTCCTAACGACACCACCTCCACGCCCACACTTGGGGTAGCGATACCCTTGGCAAATCACGCACCATCTGCATGCAGTTACGTTCCGGCCAACGACTTCGACTCCAACGCTCGCCCAATCCGCATCTAACTCCACTGCAACAACCGCCCCCGCCAATCCTCTACCCCGAATCCCCCCCTGAGATTCATCAACTTCCTTTAACTCCTCCACGCCCCAACATGGCTGGACGTCGTCCTGAGCATGATGGGGATATCGAGCTCGATGCCGAGGCTAACAACTTCTTCAATCGACAAAATCACAACAATCATGGCCGACGCCCCTTGGGAAAACTGGAACTTCCCAAATATAATGGTAGGGGAGACCCTGCTCGCTTCCTCCAACATTTTGATGCCGCATGTCGAGCAGGTGGTGATCAATCCCATGAAACTAAGGTGGCTTGGTTTCCAATGGCCTTAACTGATGAGGCGTCAGAATGGTACCTCGACCTTCTTGTGGAAGAACGTGCCACATGGGACCTACTTCAAACCGAATTCAAACGTCGCTTTCAAACGGAGAGACTACAAGATGATCCCGCTCTCCAACTCAGCAAGATCGAACAAGGCCGGAGGGAAGATGTACGCACATACCTGGGAAAGATGAAGAGATTGATCGCCAAATGTGACCCACGCCCAGATGCAAAGTACCTCACGGCATGGTTCATAGCAGGACTCAGAAAGAAAATCTGCAAGGATATGAAAAAGATAAGTAGCTATGAAACATTCAGTGCGGCAGCCATTGACATCGAAGATGGCATGACAGATTCAGACACTAGTAGTGATGATGCCAGATCAAATACACGAGATAAGCGCTCGAAAAAAGGTAAATCAAAGGACACTGCCGAAACATCCAATGAAGGTCGCCTCGAGGCCATGACCTTGAAGTTGAAAGAAGATATGATGCAGGCCATGGATCAAAAACTTCACTTGTCTCAGCCGCCAACTCAAACATATCCACGGCGAGAAAATGTCTGGTGCCCACACTGCTTGGCAAATCATACAGCAAATGAATGCCCAGTCCTAAGAGCAAGAATCACTGCACAAGCAAATCCACCGCCACGGTTGTGGTGCCATATCTGTGTCGTCGGCGGCCATGATGAGACCAGTTGCATCTTCAACATGCGCAACAATCCGCCTCGACCACCACAATACCAAGCGGCACCCATGCCAGTATACAGGCAACCGGCACTTGCACAAGCACCACCAGCTTCGAGGTTAAATCCTGTTCCCGTTCGGACACAAGTCCCACAACTACTCAGGAATCCGAATCCACGACCATATCCAAGAGCACCTAATCTAGCTATACATCAATTACAAGCCGAGGAAGTAGACTCGCTATTTGAGTATGAAGCAGAGTACCCAGTGTACTATGTAGAAGGTGCAGAGGGTCTAATACCAGTCTATGCAAATCAAGTGCGACCCAACACATTTCGCGCACCAATCAAGTGTTATGGTTGTGGAGAGAATCATAGAATCGCAGAGTGCCCTCATCGCGGTAGCCCAGCCACTTTCCAACCACTCTGCAGAGATTGTGGCATAGGACATGCCTGTATGGATTGTCCCATGAAAAATAAGGTCCCAGAACAAACAGAGGTTAAGCCTGACGTTCCCATCGGCATCATTGGGGTGGACCATCAAAGTCTGGGCCCGGCAAGTCTAAGGTCACAACCTATCAATGTAATTACACGCCAACAGAAAGAGGCCACGAAGGACCCTATCATTCCAATCCAACCGAAGCGACTTTTGAGAAAGAAAGCACAAGTGCCTCCACCTCCGCCAAGCAATGAGCAGCCAAGCTCATCCACATCCACTCCCGAGCCTGGAATACAAGAAGCTCCATTCCCGAATGCAGAGGTGGAAAAGGCTCGTTTTCAGGTACTTCAACAATGGGTTCAAAATGAACAAGATCAATTTGAGGCTCAGAAACAAGCTCAAGACCCACTCCATGACTTGGCCCCACAAAGTATTGATACTGTACTTGAGCCTTTGTTCCAACAACAGACTCCACAACAGAATGTACTGCCACGTCAACTTGAAGGAGCTGCACTCTCTAGCATCCTGAGTTGCCCTGTGTCCATTCCCATCGGAATCCTCTTACGAAATTGTCCCAATCTCTGGGAGAGTTTCAAAGGATGGATTGAACTCGCAACTCCCCCTCCACCTATGAACGACATTGATGATATCCCTGTGCGGATGGGTGAGAAAGATGCCATACGCAACATCACTGTGCCTTTGATCCACAAAGCATATAATGAAATCCAAGCCATAGTGGATGGTGGAGCAGGTGTCAATGTCCTATCAAAGGAGCTTTACGAAGAATGGGGTCTCCCACCAATGCAAAAGGCTAATTTCAACATACGCCTTGCCGATGATTCACGGGCTAAACCCTTGGGAGTAGTGAATGGCGTGTCCACAAAGATCGCAGGAGTCTGCTTTTCCCTTCAATTCACAATCTTGGATCTCCCCAAAAAATCCTATCAAATCTTACTGGGACGTCCTTGGTTACGGGAAGCATCAGTCCTCCATGACTGGGGAACTAATAGATTGACAATCCAGAATCGAGACACTGCAATCAGGGTGAATGTGGAGACAGGAGCTATTAAACCAATTGTTCCTAGAGCATTGGATGACACATCTTCCACGACACTCTCGAGCAAATCAGCTCCCTTGCAACAGCATGCCATAACAGGTGACTCACAAAGCAATGTCAATAACTGGATACAAACATTGGCAACCATCGACAACTGCCATTCATTAGACCACATTTTCTCACAGATAGATGTTAACGCACTACAGGTCGATCCTCCACCGACACATGAAGAACAAATCGATCTAGAGATGCCATTCTTTATGGCAGACCTCGAATGGGATAATGAACCTGAAGACGGTACCCATACCAATGATGACTCAGATTTTCCTTGGGACCTTGAAACAGAGGCTGCGAATGCTGAAATTGAAGATCACATCTTTGATAATGACCTAGCCATTCTGCATGCCCTAATGGCAGTTGAGCTCCCAAAAGTTGAACCTCCACAGTTGCATAACAGCAGAAGATCCCGCAAGAAAGCTGTAGGAGGAAATCGCAGAAAAGCCAAGGCCGAGCACTTCAATGAATTCGAACGAGTCCAAACAAGGATTGTCGAATTGTACCTTGCAAAGTCCATTCCCTCCAAATCAATACCACCACCTCTTGAATGGTCCCCTGAGGGACTGGAAGGAGTATGTGCAGCACATGAACCCTTACTTGGAAACACCTTACCAGTGGAAAAGTTACCCCACAGTTCCCAACGTAAGAAGTTTCGAAAATATAAGCCACATGTGCGGATGAAGCTCGATCAAGAGACTTCAGAAAAAGAAAGAAAAGAAGAGCCTAACAAATTACTAAATGCAACTATGCCACCCAGTACACATGACACATGTCAGGCTAGTTCAACCCCATCAGAGGCCGATGTTCGAGAAGTGCCGGAATACTTTAAGAATTATACAAGTGGCAGTGCACCAATAGCAATGCCAAGACCAATCAGAGAATCTGAAGTTCAAGAAACCGATAGCATTGGAGAAACTCCAATCTATGAGGGACCGGCAAAAACACGCACAATAAACCTCGCCCTTGAAGGGGAGGAAGAAAAATTGGTTTTCATTGGGAAACAGCTCCGTCAAGAAGATGAAATCAAACTCAAAGACCTCCTAATGGAATATCGTGACTGCCTAGCATGGTCATACAAAGAGATGAAAGGAATTTCACCAGAAGTGGCAGTGCACACGATACCTATAAGGGAAGGTGCTCGCCCTAAGGTATGTGGACCTTATCGCACAAATCCTAAATATGGCACCATGGTTTATGACGAGCTGGAAAAACTCCTAGATGCCAGATTCATCTATGAGATAGAGCACACTGATTGGGTTTCACCCATTGTCATTGTGCCTAAATGCAACAAGAAGCTCAGAATATGCGTGAACTTGAAAAATGTGAATGCCGCCACAATTAGGGATCACTACCCCCTACCCTTAACAGAAACAGTGTTGGAAAAGGTGGCAGGATCCGAAATTTATAGCTTCTTGGATGGCTTCAGTGGCTATAACCAAGTACAAATTGCTCCTCAAGACCAATCAAAAACAGCATTTGCTACAGAATGGGGTATTTTTGCATATAGAGTCATGCCATTCGGCCTTTGTAATGCCCCAGCCACATTCCAGCGAGTCATGTTCATAGCTTTCAAGTCATTTTTGAATAAGTTTTTACAGGTGTTCTTGGATGATTTGTGCATCCATTCAACCAAACAGGACCACTTCAAATGTCTGGAAGAAGTGCTAATCAAATGCAGGGAGTATGGCATCTCCCTAAATCCAACAAAATGCCAGTTCATGGTCACCCACGGAGTTGTTTTGGGACACATCGTCTCTCAACATGGGATTGCAACTGACATGGACAAAATCAAAATCATCATGGAATTGCCTCCTCCTACAAATTCCAAAGGTGTACAGGTCTTTATGGGACATGCCGGCTATTATAGAAGATTTATATTGCGGTATGCCATGATAGCTAGACCACTTTACAAATTATTAGTGGAGTTCTTATGGACCGAAGAGTGCGACCAAGCCTTTGAGCTTTTAAAGTGGCGCCTAATCACAGCACCCATCCTTATATCTCCCAATTGGGATATTGATTTTCATGTTCATACTGATGGATCCAAGTATGCAATTGGGAGTGTGCTTTGTCAACTTGGTGAACATAAGAAAGACTACCCCGTCTACTTCGCCAGTCGACAACTCAATGATGCAAAGATCAACTATACAACCACAGAAAGAGAAGCCCTAGCAATGGTGTACAGTATAAAGAAATTTCGGCACTATCTTCTCGCAAATGATTTTGTCTTCTACACCGATCATCAAGCATTGCTATATCTTGTGAACCGTCCGTGTACCACAGGAAGAATAACCAGATGGCTCCTCTTGCTACAAGAATTCAACTTCAAAATTGTGGTCCGCAAAGGTGCCCAACACTACATTGCCGATCACATGTCTCGAGTCAAGACAGGAGAAGAAGCCACTGGAATAGAAGATGACTTACCAGATGCCACACTATTTCAAATAGATGCTGTTCCAGAATGGTGTGGAGATATCATTGGGTACTTGATGGCAGGAAGACCACCCCCTGACATGAAAGCAGTAGATGCAAGAAAATTGATTCTAAAAGCTGCACCCTATCAACTCCATTGCAGGACAACTATACAAGATGGGCAAGGACCAGATATTAAGAAGATGTGTAATGCCTCATGAGATCCTGCCAATCCTGAGTGAAGTCCATGAAGGCATTGCAGGAGGACACTTCCAAGGGGAAGCCACAGCAAGAAAAGTTCTCCTCGCCGGCTACTGGTGGCCAACACTATGGGCAGATGCCTATGAATATGTAAAAGGCTGTGATGTTTGCCAACGAACTATTAAACCACAACACAAAGACTTCAATCCCCTAACAACAGTTGTTGCACAACAGCCATTTGAAAAATGGGGGATTGATTATGTGGGTCCCATACATCCAGCAGCAAAAGGAACACAGGCACGCTACATCATTGTGGCCACTGATTACTTTACAAAATGGGCTGAAGCAAAAGCAGTCAGAAAGGCAGATGCCAAAAGCACAGCAAGATTCTTGTACATTGATCACCCGATTCGGATGCCCCCTTGAAATTGTGTCGGATAGAGGCACACATTTTGTCAATGAGGTAATCCAAGAACTCTTGTCTGGCTTCATGGTCATCCATAGAAAAATCACACCCTACTACCCCCAAGGGAATGGACTAGCAGAATCCACAAACAAAATCATATGCAATATCCTCACCAAGGTAGTAGAACCACAACGTTCTGATTGGGCAGAGAAACTGAATGCAGCCTTATGGGCATACAGAACCACATTCAAGGTCAGTACAGGGAACACACCTTTTCAATTGGTGTACGGCCTTGAAGCCGTGGTCCCACTCGAATTTGTAATACCAAGTCTACGCATCGCAATACAGGAACGCATGGGTGATCATGAGTCCTTGAAAGAAAGGCTCTGTCAGTTGGAAAAGCATGCAGAGACAAGACTAGTCGCTTATCATGCCATGACAACAGAAAAACGTCGAAGAAAGGCATGGTTTGACAGGAATCTGAAAGCTAAAGATATCAAGGAAGGCGACTTAGTCCTGTTATACAATGCCAAAGTACACAAGGGAAAACTGAAGTATCTAGGTCAAGGACCCTACCGAGTACGAAAAATGAATCCCATTGGAGCTGTGCTACTTGAGACACTAGATGGAGTCCAATTCAACACAACAATAAACGGGAGCCGACTGAAGCGCTACTACATCAACAGCGAGCCATCCCTGACAAAAACGAAGATTTGGGAAACCAAGTCTTCCTTAGTTAGGATTAGATTGTATCACGAGCACTCACTTGCATATGTACGTCTTCGCACATATAGGTAGCCTCAATCGATTTTACCTAGAGCTCAGGATTGGTGAATGAGTTCTAGCTGCCCTATGAAAATCCCAGCAAAAAAAGCATATAGTTAGTCCCTACTTAGCTACTAGGTCACCTGCACTCACACGCTTTCGCTTAGACACATAGATGATTGCATGAATAATTGTACCACACACTTTCATTCCACACTCTCAAAAGATGTATCAAAAAAAAAAAAAAAAAAAAAGCGGATCTCTCTCCCACACACACACAGAAAGGTAATACAGGCATGCCAATCAATGATCAATGGTACACTACATGTACATGGATGCAGGTACAGAAACGATGCCGCCACTAAAGCGGATGCGCAGAAAGAGCCCACCGCCTCAACCACGAGACCCCCTCCCAAGTTCGCAGCCATCTACATCCTCTCAACCACGGAGACCACAGGCGTTCATGGTCCAAAGCGATAGCTCCGAAGAAGATTCAGTGCATAACCAAGCAGAACAAATGCCACCCCAGTCACAGCCGGCCTACACAACCGTTAACAAGGCCCAATCATTGGAACTTGTCTAGCCACCCACATCGACTTATGCTCTTTCCCAGGAAGCAACATCTTACTTAGAGCAACGGGGTCTAGGCAATTTGCATGAGAGCCTCAAATCCTTGGAGGACAGTCCTATCATGACAGCCTACATCAAGGACTTTCTCCATTCTTACTACTCCAGCAATGCAAGGGATGGCAAGTACGGTACAATCACTGTACAACAGAGCCCACTGAACATTATCCTCGACAGTACGGTCATTCAAAGGGCTTTCTCATTGCCAACACAAGGTGGCCAATACCCTAAACGGTCTGCTGAAGCAAAGTTTATCAAGGTACAGTCTCTTCTTACCAAGGGTACCCTGATCCATAGAGATGGCATCTTGCTTCTCACAATCCTTGACCCTCGCCTCAAGGAAGCAGCACAATTTCTATCCACCATCCTGGGAATAAAGAACGGCAAGGAACGCTCCCTTCCACTCCGCACATTTGTTTTGTTGAGTAGGAAGCTCAAACAAGACTGGGTCCAACACTTCATCATTTTCTTTACCAAAAAACTCGATGGTTCTTCAGGCCAGAAATGTAAAATTCCGCACTTATTGGCTATCATCATCAAAAAAGAACTACAAGAAAGAGAAATGACTCTGCCCCAGTCTCCAAAGCCAATTGAGGAGTTGGACATACCCTTCTCACCAGTATGGGAGCCCTCATCAACTGCTCCAGCTATCACATTGATAAGTACAGATGCCTTAACAGAAGTACCTATTCTGGAAAGCAGGATTGCAGAATTGCCCCAGGAAATGCTTCAGCTCGGTGCACAACTGCAACCACTAAGTCTCCCCCAACAGCACCAACCCGAGCTCGAGACAAGGTTGGCACCCGAACCTGAGGAACGATCAGCACCAGAGCTTGAGACCACATCAGCACTCGAACCGCCCATCGACGCCATGCAAGTCGATGAGCCCCAAGGAGAGCCCGTGCCAGATCAGTAGTATGACTATTGTCCACAAGGGAGTGAAATGCCATTGGAACAACCTCCCCCAAGTACTACAGAACCCTCGGGATGGCTACATGGGCACCACTTGTATCAGCAATATCGCCAGACCTCATCACCATCTGTCATTCTCCAGCATCAAGCTAGCCAAATGATCCAAATGTCAGAACTCTTCACTAGCTTGGCTAAGGAAGCATATGCAAGAGAATTGGAAAGGCAGACGGCATCAGAAATCGAAGACCAATTCCAGGCAATCACCATAGAGGTCAAGGCACTTCGGGCACAGATAGATGAGAAGGAGGTAGAAGAAGTGCGCATGAACCAGGCTCTCCAAGCTCAAGGGAAGGCCGTAAGGGATGTGACCTCCAACCTCCACCAAAGTCAAACACAGCTGACTGCGGCAGTAGAAGCAATGGCAATCCTACAGACCTCTTATAACTCCCTGACAACTGCACATGCGCAACAAACAGAGGAAGTGGCACAAGCTCGACTCACTCTCATTCACAAAGAAGAAGAGCTCCAGGATTGCAAGGACAAGCTGGAAGACATGCAACAATCTTTGGCAGTACGTGCCTTTAGCATTGATGAGCTTACAAGGGAATGCCGACTCTTAAAAGACCAACTTGCTACTGTTCAAGAGGCCAACACTTCACAAGCCCAATTCTTGGACCAATGGTCCACTACCACTGAAGACATTCCTCAACAGGCAAAGGTCACCTTGCAAATGAAAAAGCTTAAAGAGGCATACACAACCCTCTACCATCAGTACAAGGAAAAGATGAATGAGATGCACTCCCAAAAAATAGCCATCTCCAAGCTTGAGCTCCAATTGCTAGTGCACAACAATGAGGCATTGGAAGACAACACTAATGACGGCCCACTACAATGCACAACCGTGGTGTATGAAGAGCTTGTGGCTGCTCTACAAATGGAAGATCACCTCCACGCACGCGTGCTTATCCAATGGAAGCAACTCCAACTCAGGATCATATCTGCTCATCCAACAATCGACTGGAACGATCCATCGGGATTAAAACCCTGCGCATAATTTGCCAAGACTTGTCTGAAGATGAGAAGAATATCTTCTGCCTGTCTACACATGCCGGGTTTATAACTCTCAGGACGGATGCTTTCATTGCATATGTCTGCCTCATGGGTAGTCCTCCCCTCAGGGTTATTGCAGGTTTGTTGCCATTGCTGCAAAGGCCATCCCTATTATTTGCACGGCATGACATAACCAACATCCAACCCTTGCAGCTGATCATTCCATCGAACCAGCAAACAGAAGTGTCGGACGATGACAAGGCCTATCTCACATCCAACTTCCCATATCTAACCACTCTTTCTGCCAACATCATAACCTCACTTCCCCATGCTGCTACCACCCTCTTAACCTTCCCCGAGCTCCATCCTAACATCTATTCCCTCCATCGTCTCTTTGCTCATGCCTCTCACCATTTTCATCTTACCCAACAGTCACAAACTTACGAGCCCCTCACACCTAGCTTTTTTCCCTCCCTTGCTAATCCTACCCTTGAGGATTACCAAGCTGCTCAAACCATTTGCCCATTTCTTCCCCCCCTCCCCTCTGCTCCCCCTTCCGCCACTATCACTTAGATAGCCATATTTCTCCCCCATGTCCCCTGCTTCTTTCCCGGCCCCGTCATCACCTCCGACACTTCTGGTGCTTCCATCAGTAGAAAATGATGCAGTATTTGATTTTGAATATCAGGATCCGGATAATCCAATTCGTACACCCATGCCAAGTTCCAATGATGGGTATGATTTTGATGAGATACCACTTCCCAGTAACCCCATCAAGGAATTTTGGAGCAAATATCCTGATATGAAAACTCGCGGTGGATGGACCCTGGGTAACTTTCCTACCAATCTTCGTCAGCACCAAATAAGTGAAGGTTGGATTAGCAAATTGGATCCACAACCTGATTGGCGCCGTCCCAAGCTCTTTGATGTACGCTTCTTAAAGGAGTACTTACGGGCACCTCCATGTCTGAGAACCCATCCCAAGTTCTATGCAGTTCCACGGCGTAAAAGATGGGAAGCCAACATACACACTTTGGCTAAAGATCGAGTCATTAATTGGCCAATGATCGAACCCTACTCTGGTGTAGAATGGACTCTCCAAGGCGCCATGATCCGAGCACTTCAGCAGCATGAATAAACAATGCGCGGCAACATTGATCGCTTCCTTCGCCAAAGTGCCATATTCTGCAAAACATTAGCATTAATTCTGGAGGTCCCATGTTACCTTGATTCCCATTTTCCTCCACTCAGCTTTAATCCCAATGAACGGATTCATGCTCAGATTACAAGCCGACTATATCAAAGAGTGATCTTCTTGGAGGCACGCCACATATCTCTGTTCGAGCAAATGGTAGATATAGGCTACCTGGAAACTGCACAAAAATTGTATGGTGCTAAGGCTCTACAGCAGGACCGACTGGCACAACACAAGTTCCACAGCCACTGGACTAAAAATATGGCAACCCAGGTACGTGATCGCAATAAGCCATAACCCGAGGACGGGTAATCAAATGGATCCGGGAGTATGTTGACTCTGTGCCAACATGAACTTATGAAGAAAGAGAAGGTGTTACAACTTTGTGATACAACTTTGTGTTGCAACTTTGTGTTACAACTTCTAGACACAACTTTGTGTTACAACTTTGTGTAACAACTTTGTGTTACAAGTTTGTGTTACAACTTCTACATGAAGAGAGAGAATGTGTTACGACTTTGTGACACAACTTTGTGTTACAACTTTGTGTAACAACTTTGTGTAACAACTTTGTGTTACAACTTTGTGTTACAACTTCTACATGTAGAGAGAGAATGTGTTACAACTTTGTGATACAACTTTGTGTTACAACTTTGTGATACGACTTTGTGTTACATGCAGGGAGAGAAGCTCTCCAACTTGTATAAATACCCCATAATGGAATGAAGCCCACACTCTTGGGGCACTGTGTTGAGTCTACATTGGTATTCCAAGCATTTGTCTCAAGTGTCCATGCTTCCTTGCACTGCACGTCCAAAAGCATGTCCTAACCTTGCAACCCTTCTCCCCTCTCCTCCAACCCTGCAACCCACCCTCTCCCTCTCCTCCTCCCTCCTCCTCCTTCCTCCTTCTCCTCCTCCTCCCTCGTCCTCCTCCTCCTCCTCCTCCTCCTCCTCCCTCCTCCTCCTCTTCCTCTCTCCTCTCCCTCCCTTCTCCTCTGCCCTCCTCCTCCTTCCTCCTCTCTCTTCTTTCACCCATGCTCTTTCACCTTCTTCCTCTCCCACTCCTATGCTTTTTTTAACCCTTAAACTCCATGATCTACGAGGGAGACGAGTTCTCCACCATGTACTCTACTCTGAACCTTGGATCCTCCTTCTAACCTTGGATTCCTTCTAAACCTTGGAACCTCCTTCTAACCCTGGACTCCTTCTAAACCTTGGAACCTCCTTCTGAACCCTGGAACTCCTCCTAAACCCTGGAACTCTTTCTAAACCCTGGAACCTCCTTCTGAACCCTTAAACTCCTCCTAAACCCTACAACCCCCAATGAAGGCGAAAGCCTTCATTACCTCAACAAAGATGGTTTACGTGCCTTTTACACATGCTTACACTTTGTTTGCTTACCACACTTAAGCCTACGTCTCTCACCGGAACATGACTCGAGGTCCTAAGCTACACATATACTACAACCGACAATCCCAATATATCTGTAGGTGACAAAAAGCCTCGGAACCCTGCAACATAGAATACCCAGCTCTCCCTACGAAAGCAGTAGGAAAGAGCCAACATACAGAAATAGAGAATGAGAGAAGCATAAGCTCATGCTTATGCTTCTCTCCTTCTCTATTTCTGCATAAGCTCATTCTCTATTTCCGCATAAGCTTATGCTTATGCATGAGCTTATGTGGAAATAGAGAAGGAGAGAAGCATAAGCTCATGCTTATGCTTCTCTCCTTCTCTATTTCCGCATAAGCTCATTCTCTATTTCCACATAAGCGTGGGCTTATGCTTCTCTCTTTCCCCCTTCTCTATTTCCCCCTTCTCTATTTCCGCATAAGCTCATGCTTATGCTTCTCTCTTTCCCCCTTCTCTATTTCCCCCTTCTCTCATTCTCTATTTCCACATAAGCTTATGCTTATGCATGAGCTTATGCAGAAATAGAGAATGAGAGAAGCATAAGCTCATGCTTATGCTTCTCTCATTCTCTATTTCCGCATAAGCTCATTCTCTATTTCTGCATAAGCTTATGCTTATGCATGAGCTTATGCGGAAATAGAGAATGAGAGAAGCATAAGCTCATGCTTATGCTTCTCTCATTCTCTATTTCCACATAAGCTCATTCTCTATTTCCGCATAAGCTCATGCTTCTCTCTTTCCCCCTTCTCTATTTCCCCCTTCTCTCATTCTCTATTTCCGCATAAGCTCATTCTCTATTTCCGCATAAGATTATGCTTATGCTTCTCTCTTTCCCCCTTCTCTATTTCCCCCTTCTCTATTTCCGCATAAGCTCATGCTTATGCTTCTCTCTTTCCCCCTTCTCTATTTCCCCCTTCTCTCATTCTCTATTTCCGCATAAGCTTATGCTTATGCATGAGCTTATGCGGAAATAGAGAATGAGAGAAGCATAAGCTCATGCTTATGCTTCTCTCATTCTCTATTTCCGCATAAGCTCATTCTCTATTTCCGCATAAGCTTATGCTTATGCTTCTCTCATTCCCCCTCATCTCATTCCCCCTTCTCTATTTCCCCCTTCTCTCATTCGCATAAGCTCATGCTCATGCATGAGCATAAGCATGAGCTTATGCTTATGCTTATGCTTAAGCTCATTCTCTATTTCCACATAAGCTTATGCTTATGCTTCTCTCATTCCCCCTTCTCTATTTCTGCATAAGCTCATGCTTATGCTTCTCTCATTCCCCCTTATCTCTTTTCCCCTCATGCTTCTCTCATTCTTATGCTTATGCTTCTCTTTCCCCCTTCTCTATTTCCCCCTTCTCTCATTCTCTATTTCCGCATAAGCATAAGCATGACCTTATTCTCTAACTCTTATTCTCTATTTCCCTCTTCTTCCTCTTCTCTTTCCTTTCCCTCTTCTTTCCTTTTCCTCTTCTTTCCCTCTTTCCTTTCCCTCTTCTTTCCTTTCCCTCTTCTTTCTTCTTGCCTACTATGCCTATGCCTATGCTTATGTTTGTTTTTTTGTTTTTTGTTTTTTTGTTTGTGTCTATGTTAGACATGGAATCACGTCGCTCATCCAATGAGTACGGACAACCTCGCAGGAGAAGAGCTCATGATCTTTATGCTCCAGAGGACTTTGATTCCTCTCAGGCGACTACCCCAAGGACTACCCCTGGTCTGACTCCTCTCGGCGGACCTAGCACTACGACTACCCCTGGTCTGACTCCTCTTCCACGTAGCACTGCGACTACCCCTCGGGGAACTCCTTTGCTAGCCACGCATGGCTTTGTCGGGAGTCCCGACGAGTTTGTAGCGCAGATGAGTAATGAGGAGGCAGCGAGATTCTTCTCTCTGCTATCTCAGAGGACCTCAACAATTCCCTCCCCTACACCGACGGGTGGATGTACTGCCCAGCTGTCCCCTCGTGCCCCTTCGACTGCGGGATCATCACCTGCGCATGCCTCTCACAAGGGAAGGAAGAGTAGGATGGGCGGCTCATGTTGTGCTGTCTCGGGAGATGTAGACGAGTCAGCACACTCACGCTCCTTTAGGTCTCCACTTGGTCCGGAGACACAGTATCAGTCAGGTCCCTTTCCCTCTCCTACTCCCACTGCTACTCCTCATTCCGGAAGCGCTCACGCAACTTCCACTCCTTCTGACTCTGCTACCGTCAATCCTCCTTACTCATCAAGGGATCTCTCCTATCAAATCACATCTACCGGAGAGATAATAGAAGATAAAAAGGACAAAGCAATGATGGCCGCCATGAGGAGGTTGATGAGTCATCACTTTAAGAGCGGCATAAATACCGGATTGGCGGTATCAAGATGCCCAAAAGAAGCAGGCGGTCATTGATGAGTTAAAACAAAGATACCCTAATCTGCCAAATGTGGAGTTTAATGATGATTATATGCGAGAACGCATGGGTTTGGTCTTGAAGCATCGTAGATCAACCTTGCGTACTTCCATCACAAAGGGGTTGGCTAAACCCAGCTGGGCAGACAAAGATGATTGGAAGTACTTCAAGAAGCAACATAGGGACCATCCCGAAATGTTCGAGGGTTAGAGGAGGGCTGCGAAGAGATGGCTGGATGTCGTAGGTACTTTGCACATTGGTGCAGGCGGATGGTATGCATTCGAGGCAACCGTGGTAAGTCTACTTCTTCTCATTTAATGTATTGTTCTATTTGTTTTACTACATATTACATGCACTTTAGCTAACTCTAACTCTCGTAAATTGGATCCATAGCAAGCTGCGATGGGTCGTCTTCCTACAGATGCAGAGACGCGACGCACATTTTGGATAGGAACAAAGTTGTGGTTCATTGAGCAAAAGGCAATGGGAGCGACGGTCGATTGGGCTGAGGTGGCTGCTCGCACGGTATAAGTTTACTCCTACTTGTAATCTCACTTTTTAATTTAAGTCCCAATCTAATTTTCGATTTATATGGTTCACTCTTAGGGTCAAAGCTCAAGCATCCCATCATCAGAGGTGAGCGATCAACAGGGCCAAGGATCAGACACAGGTGGCGAGGACGAGGGAGAAGACGCAGGTGTCGAGGACCAAGGAACAGGCCAACAAGAAGACGAGGATGATTCGGATTCGGATGAGTAGTAGCGGTAGTCGCATTTTGTATATCCGCTCGTTTGAGCAATTTTGTATCTCCCTTTCGAAAGGGTAATTTTGTTACAAACAATGTTGTATATGTCCGACATGTATATGCTTTTGTTGCTCATCATTTCACAAGAACGATTTTGTATCACCCTTTTCGCAAGGGAAATTTTGTTATTAAAAAACTTTGTTTTGTAATTACAAAAAAAAAAAAGGATTAGTGGGGCTAAACAGGGCCAAAAGGAAGCCCTGTTTAGCCCCACTAACCCTTTTTTTTTAACTTCTGTTAATCATCGCTATATAGCGACGTTTACCAGTGTCGCTATATAGCGACGATTAACAGTGTCGCTATATAGCGACGCTTTATAGCGACGGTCCTTTTTCGATGCTTTTAGCGACACTTATAGCGACGTTTGCGCCCGTTAAATAAAAAAAATTTTAATGTAAAAAGCGTCGGTATTTTCGTCGGAAAATGGCCTATGCCTTGTAGTGAAAGTAACCCCATAAAATTAATGTCATAAGTCAATTAGCACATGACCTTTAATTGTGCTAAAGTCACTCAACCACAAAGGGTAGCTGATTGATCAATAGCATGTAATTAACCATTGCTTATGGATTAAAAAATAAGAATGTGTGCATGATGGTTGTTGGATATGAGAAATTAGCAAGTGACCCTTAATTTTTCGAGGAAAGGAATGGGTAATGAATAGGCAAAGTGACCCTTCATTTATGCGGAGGACACCTCTATAAATTCCACCTAGTCTTCCATAGTGACATTGTAAATCACTACATGGAGGAAAAAACTATACTATAATTTTAGCTCATGGGTGTTGTGACAAGGTAAGAGCATACGTGTATCTAGTACATACATTCTTTGTTCAATAGTAAATCCACGTAACACTTACTGCGAACAAGATGCACATGCTTTCATTAACTCATTGAGTTTTGGGAACCGCCATGGAGGCACTACTCAGTTGTGTCCTCATCACCTTCCTCCCAATGCACAAGCTTGGGACATGTGTCGGGACTGATCATTGATTGCTGCAGTAAGGTCTCATAGAAGAGGAGCCATGGCATGGAGTCTAAGACACACGCTTCAATGAAAAAGGGGAACGGAGTAGCGGGTCTTGTGCATTCTATTGCCTTTTTGAGGCATTAAATAATGAGGTTGACTATGCTATATGCTACATAATACTGCGTGGCCTCGCAATGGCGTAGTCTTGGGTGGCCTTGCATTATTAGAGCCAATGCACACAGTGCTATTGGTGCGTCATTGAAGTTGAGTTTCGATTAAATCTGTGTGAACAATGAAGATCTGCATTAAATGAACCATCTAATGAGCTATAGGGAGATGAGGGTGGCTTCTGACCAGCTTCAAGAGCTCTCTATGTGCTACAGAGATGTAGGTGGCATCATTTGATTGGGTAAGCACAAATGGTGCTTTGGTGCATCAAATGGCATCCTCCAAAGTGGAGGTGCCAATCTTTACTCCAATGGTGCTTCAAAACTCCCTCGAAATTTGTTCCAGCCTTGGAAAACCACAACCTGCCTCGCATTTCTCTTCTCTTGCACACTAAGCCTTAGGCTACAATGCCACTACACAATGCATATCTAATGTGCTTCGCACATGCATACACTTTTGTGCCTTTTAATTGGGTACTTTTAATTGGGTACTAGAAAATACGCATGATGGCTTTACTTGAAGGGGAGGTAGAGACTGTGGTCCTTTATGGCACACATCCACTTGGCTCTATGACCTTGAGCTAGTGGAGCAAGTTGAAGCTACACGTGGGGGCTCATGCCCCCATTTGAAAGCCTTTGGTCATTGTTTTACCTTAGGACCTTCTTAACTGGACTTCAAGACCTCAAGACCATGAGACGTTTAGTTTGGATCTTTGGACCTCATGACCTTCTAATAAGACGTTTTAAGACATTGAGACCTTCTAATTAGACCTTAGGACCTTTACACCTTGGTCCACTTATTCATTTTTTGGGCAAACAAAGTAGTGCATATTTATTGCTTTATATCATGTCATACTAACTGTTGTGGCTAAAAGAGCCCTTACATCCTGAGGATCAACAAAAGTATAAACTCCTAAAGAAGACATCTCAAGGATGAAATGAAAAGCTGAAGGTATCTTCCTTGAAATCTAAGATAGCAGCAGCAGAGGTGTCTGAAGAGTGTCCCTGGGCAACAGTATTGTCAGTAGAATGACCATGAGAAGCAGAAAGGCCCTGTAGAGGGTCAATAGACATGGATGACAGCTTGGTAAGATCAGTAGGGATAGGAGTATTCTGAGTAGAAGAGCCAGAGCCATGGATCTGACTCTTTTGCTCCTAGAGAGGCAGCTTAACGCTGTTTGGATGAGTCAACAACCACAGAAGTGGAGTTGATGGAGAGGCTCCCAAAAGTAGAACCTGTATGGAACCAGCAGCAACAAAAGTAGAGGGAGCTTTGCTTGTAGAGGCATGAGGAGTTGATCTTGGAGAAGAGGGAAGGGGTTCACCAGTTGTGGCAAATCTTCTTTGAAGAAAAGGAGGAATCTTTGCATCATCATATGAAATAAAACAGGAGAGCTTGTGTCTGGCAATATTTGCACTTAACCTTTTGTGGGGGTTAAAGGTCACTGTGCCTTTACCCCGGTTATGTACAATACTCAAACACATATATAAATGAATGAAAAAGAAGATTAGGGTATTCTGCACCCACCAAAACTCGTGTGGCTCTCTGTCTCTCTCTCTCCCTCTTTCGTTCTTGCTTCTGTTGAGAGCACTCTCAACTGGTATCAGAGTCTGAGTGATCTACCTGAGCGTGTATGAATGCTTGGAAACTCAGCAGCTTTATGGGAGGAAGGAGAAGCTCTGTGGGAAGCTTTGTGGGTGACTTTACTTGCATCCGAGTGTGCAGAGACCTTGGAGGAACCTTTGGAAAAGTCACTTTGGTTTTGTGAAGTGGTTTTGAGAGCCTGTTAAGTGTTTTCAAAGAAAAAGTCATTTTTTGAGCTTTTCCCTATTCCGTTCGATGACAAAGACTTCGTATTGACTTGTAGAGGCAACTATTGCTTGCTTTTGGTGTCCACTTCATTCAGCAGCTTGGAAACACCTTCATTCTTGAATCTGGGATCATTTCATTGGATTTCTGACTCACTCTGTCAGTTTCTGCATTTTTCTGCCCGGGTGTTGGAATTCAAGTTTGGAGCAACCATTTGCAGATCTATCAGTTCTGGTGGACTCAGGAGGTCCTAAAACTTCTATGTTGCTCATCATTCGCACTCTGGTAGAGTTTACAAACAGCTCTATTTCCAAAAACGTTGTTCAGTCCATGTGTTGGACCCAGTGATTGAGACCACAGTTTCCAAAACCGTCTGTCCCATTGCATTCCGGACGCCCAAAAACCCCTACTTGTCAGTTCTTGCATGATTTGGCGGAGTATTTTCAGAGTTAGAGATCTCTCTGTATTCAATTTCGTCTCTCTATTATGCATTTTTCATTCTAAGGTTTTGAAACCTTCTATGGAAGTCCATTTGGGGAGCTTTTAAAGAGATAAAAGCTTACATCCTCGTCACTGGTAAAGGTAACTTCATGTTAATTGATTCTATTTGGGTCTCCTCCATTTTTTAGATCTACCACTCTGTCAGATGATCAATTCATAGTTGCAGCTAAGTTGTTCAAGAAAGGGCTTCAAACTTGGGGTCAGCTGTGAAATAGAGAACATATCAGATGGAAATCCTGGCTTTAAATTAAAAGAGAGTTCTCTTTATCCAACCAACAGCAAAGATTGATTATGGAAAGATTGGAATTATGGCAAGGAGAGGTGACTTGGAAGGGAGGTTCAATACTATGCATGCACAAGGAGTTTAGCTGGGTGGGGTGCTCCTCCTTATTACCCATCCCAACTCCTACAGTTGATATGGAGGATTTATTTAGAACCCTTAATAGAAGGTGGAAGTTGAATGACGATAGAACCAAATGATACTACAGATTCCATAGAATTTGGACTAAGAATGTGCTTGAGAAAATGTCATGTTTTACCTAGCTAATACTTCATAAATCTGTTTGGTCTAATTCAAGAGGACTCAGCATTTGCAAAGGTGATGGCAAGTGTATGAGAGTATAAACCATGTTGAAGATGTCTTCCACCTTTTTGTTGCTTGCCCTCATGCCAGGAAAGTATGGAAATTTATTCAGATGGAATGTGGTGAACCTGTTAATTGGAAAGCTATTCTATTAGGAGATGCTTGTAGGATAAGGCATGAGCCTTGGTTTATCATCAAGGCCCATGCACTCTGGTTCATTTGGATATCTAGGAATAACTTCCAATTTAATCATAAAGATCTTTCTACCGATGCTATGTTTACTGCATGGTGGAACATGAAAAAAGGAGAATTGACTTCATCATTAGTGCATACAATCTTGAACCTCAAAGGTGAGAGTGCTCTCAATGGAAGCAAGAACGGAAGAGGGAGAGAGAGAGACAGAGAGCCACACGAGTTTTGGTGGGTGCAAAACACCCTAATCTTCTTTTTCATTCATTTATATATGTGTTTGAGTATTGTACATAACCGAGGTAAAGGCACAGTGACCTTTAACCCCCAAAACCTCCCACTTAAAGGACAATGTGCCTTTAAGGGAGAACAACTAGTGAGCATACTATCCAATGCCCATCAATACACAACAATACTCAAATCGCTGACTAGGTAGACTCTTCGTTAACATATCTATAGGGTTATCATCTGTATGAACCTTGACAAGCTCTATGCGCTTGTCCTCAAGTACCTCACTGATAAAATGGTACCTGACCTCAATGTGTTTGGTCTTTGCATGAAAGACCAAATTCTGTGCTAGCTGAATAGCACTCATGGAATCACTATGCAATGTCGGTACACCTGTATGAATCCCCAAATCTCCCACTAGCCGATCAAGCCATATAGCCTCCTTGCAACCCTCTGTGGCTGCAACATACTCAGCCTCTATGGTAGACAAAGCAATGCACTTCTGTGCACGAGACATCCATGACACTACACCACCTGCAAAGGTGAACACATAACCAGAAGTGGATCTCCTACTATCCACAGGCCCTTCATAGTCTGAATCTGTGTACCCAAGTACATGCATGTCTCCTCTACCAAAGCAGATGCACATCTCCTTGGTACCCTTCATGTACCTCATGATGCACTTAACTACCTCCCAATGCCTCTTTCCTGGATTAGCCATATACCGGCTAACAACTCCCACTGCAAATGCAATGTTTGGTCTAGTAGCTATCATAGCATACATAAGACTCCCAACTGCTGATGCATAAGGAACCTTTGCCATCACGGCCCTTTCCTCATCTGATTTGGGACTATCTGTATGACTCAGTTTCACATATGGAGGCAATGGAGTACTCACTGCCTTCCCCCCCTCCATATTGAAACGCTACAATACTTTTGTAACATACTCCTTCTATGAAAGCCAAAGGAGTTTCCTACTCTGATCACGCATGATGCGCATACCAAGAATATGACCTGCAAGTCCCAAATCCTTCATATCAAAGGCCTCATGCAACTTGGCCTTTAATGCATCTAGCTCATAAGTATTCTTGCTAGCCAATAGCATATCATCCACATATAGTGCTAGGATTATCAGGCTATTATCGTTATCCCTTTTAGTGTAGAGGCAGTGATCAATTTCACTCCTTTTAAAACCCTAGGACTGAATGAAAGCATCAAACTTCTGATACCATTCTCTAGGCGCTTGCTTAAGACCATAGATACTCTTCTTCAGCTTGCAAACTAAATGCTCTTTGCCCTTTTCTTCAAAGCCTTCCGACTGCACCATGTAAATTTCCTCATGCAAGTCCCCATGCAAGAAAGCTATCTTGACATCCATCTCCATAAGCTCCATATCTTCTGTTGCCACTAGTCCAAGCATGCATCTAAGTGTGGTCATCTTCACAACTGGAGAGAATATCTCATCAAAGTCCACACCCTTCTGTTGCTTGAACCCTTTAGCGACCAAACAGGCCTTGTACCTAGCCACATCATCACCTGTGACCTTCATCTTGTAGACCCATTTACATGGCAGTGCTTTCTTTCCATGTCACGGCAAAGAAACCAAGTCCCAAGTCTTATTCTTCATAAGTGAACTCATCTCTGATTGCATAGCATACTCCCACTTGCGTTGATCCTCGCGCATCATAGCCTCTCTATAGCAAGAAGGCTCCCCGCAATCAGTAAGCATCACATAGTCTCTCTCTGGAATAAACCTATTAGGCGGTCTAGACAATCTAGATGATCTTCGCAAGGGCATTTCAACTTGCTGTCCCACCTGCATATCAGCCACATTTGGCTCATCATTTCCACCAATAGATGATCCATCATCTACCCTTGATTGTATACCTGTGGGAGTACTTGGTGGTACCATTTCTTGCACATTTGGTGCATGGACAGCTTGCTGTCTATCAACATATGCAAGTGGATTCACATCCTGGAAAGTGATTCTCCTCATTTCAACGTCCCTCATGGGTGCCTTATGCATCTTCTTCTCATTGAAGACTACATCATGGCTGCATATGATCTTCTTTGCTTCTGGATCCCAGAGACGATAGCCCATCTCTCCACTTTCACCATAACCCAGAAAGATGCATTTCCTAGACTTAGGATCTAGCTTCTTTCGAAGCTCTTTTGGCACATGTGCATATGCCTCACACCCAAATATACTCAAATGAGAGTAAGAGGGCTTCTTACCACTCCATGCCTCTTCAGGAATACCACCATCCAAACTCTTACTAGGTGATCTATTGATCACATGCATTGTAGTCTTCATTGCCTCAACCCAAAAACCACCAGAAAGACTTGCATTGGAAAGCATGCATTGCAACCTTTCTTGAATGGTACGATTCATCTTTTCTACAACTGGATTTTTCTCTGGAGTACGAGGGGATGTGAGCTCCCTCTTAATCCCACGTGTATCACAGAAATGCTAAAAGTCATGAGAGAGATACTGTCTACCATTGTCAGTCCGTAGGCATTTAAGTGTTCTATCTGACTGATTCTCAACCAAGGCCAGCCATTTCTGAAATACCTGGAACACATCACTCTTTCGAGCTATAGCATAAGCCCACACTTTCCTAGTTGCATCATCAATGAATGTCACATAGTATTCAGCCCCGCCTAATGACTGTGTAGGCATGGGACCACATACGTCTGAATGCACCAAATCGAGCTTTTCAGACTCTTTCTTTCCCCTTCTTTTATGGGCTATTTATTCTGCTTCCCATAGAGACAGTGCTCACAAAATTCAAAATCAGAGAAACTCAAATGCAGTACATAACCCAAATAGGATAAGAGTTTCATTCCATTCTAGCTCATGTGCCCCAACCTGCAATGCCACAAAGAAGTGCTTGGCTGCTCGGTTATTGCAACAACATGATCAAACGCCCCTGATACATGTAAGGGATACAAAGTCGCACACTTGGCACCCCTGGCCAAAAGCATAGAGCCCTTCTAAAATTTCCAACTCTGAAAGCCAAAAGTGGTGTGAAAACTAGCATCATCTAGCTTACCCACTGAAATAAGATGCTTGGTCAACTTAGGCACATGTCTCACATGTTTCAAAATAAATGTAGACCCATTTGCAAAAGAAAACTTTATGTCACCTACTCCCACTATGTCAAATGCTTAGTCATTTCCAAGATGCACAAAATCTTTCTTTCCACTATCATAAGTGGAGAACCATTCCCTATGGGGAGTAACATGGAATGAAGCACCAGAATTCAAAATCCAATCTTGGGAATATGCATTATTTGAAGTGGTAAGCAACTCTGTAGATAAACTAGACATGAAGAGAGCGTCATTGTCACTATTATGTGTGACTGCATTGATCTCCTCGATCTTCACTTTTCCTTTGTCCTCCCTTGGACTCTCTTCCTTTTGATTTGCACCCCAATTTGCATTCTTTTTATTATCCTTTTGCTCTCTTTTCAGCTTGTAGCAATACTTTTTCATATGGCCCTTCTTGCCATAGTGGTAACACTCAATGTTCCATGCCCTGGATTTGCTACAAGACTTCCCTCTTTCTTGGGACTTCCCCCTGAACTGTGATTTGCCCCTTTGCACATTTAAGGTTGCATCCTACTTGTTGCCATCCATAGACTTCCATCTAATCTCCTCGGCCAACAAGCTACCCACAACATCATCAAATTTTAGTACTCCACCAGGTGCAGAGTTACTGACAGCTGTACAAAAGGTATCCCATGAGGATGGCAATGAACATAAGAGATATATTACCTTAGTCTCTGCATCAAAATTCATCTTCTGAGCCTAAAGCTCGCTGAAAATAATATTGAATTCATTCAAGTGAGAAGCAATGGAGACCCCTTCCTTCATCTGCAACTCAAACAACCTCTTCATGAGGTAAACTTTATTAGAGGCAGTTTCCTTCTCATAAGTGGCACACAATTTCTTCCACAAATGTTCCGTAGTCTGCTCATTTAGTACTCTGAAATAAACTGACTCCGCAAGATGAAGTCTAATAGTAGACTTTGCTAATGCATCCAACTCATTCCAATCATCCTTCTAGACATATCCGCAGGCTTAGCTTCAATACCTGCCAATGGTTTAATCTGCTTCTTTTGAATAAGCACATCCCTTATCTATTCTTTCCACAAAGAAAAGTTTGTCCCATCAAACTTTTTAATGCTGAAAAACTCCTTTTCAGACATGGAAGAGGATGCCATGATGCAAATGAGGCAAACTCCCAAATGCTAGTGCCTGCAAGAGAGAATCACACCAAATACTAGGTGCACCCAAATGTGTATGCCACAATAGAGTGAAATATCACCAAAACTCAAAGCTCAAAGCATCAAAAGATACAACTGACTCATGTACATGTACTATGCATCCATATGAGCAAATCTGGCCCAAAAGAAAATGCCAACTGCAATGGCAATCCAAAATGCCAATAAGTGCCAAATGGCTCAAGCATAAACACTGTCCACTGGCATATGCATCAATATATCTCATCCAAGAGAGCATAGCACTATCAGTGCATCACCTGCAATGTGTCTCATACCTTTGATAGTCTTTATTCATCCGATACTTGTTCCTCCTCTTTAGTAGAGCCTCCTACTTGATCAGTATCTTGATCTCTCAAGGAATTTGTATTAGTGTGGCTATATTCACTTTTGTCTTCAATTGAAGACATCAAACTCTTGTGCAAGAGTAGGGTCTACATTGCATGCTTCATTGAAGCGGGTCTCTGCATTCTGAATAAAGCTATCAACCCAAAGCATGGCATCTGTCTCCCATTGCACCCAGCTCGCAGGTCATCATGACCTTCAGACTGCAAACTGGTCTTAGCATCATCAAGAATCCTCCTCTGCATAGTGCTAACTCCCTCTAAACTAGATAGGGTTAATTCCATCTCACTCTCCTCCATGTTACACATCCTAATAAAAAAGGCATCCCGAATGCACTCTGTTGCACTTGCCCTTACTTAGCTCTTTCCCTACTTTTCGCTTAGTGCCACCGGTTGAGGCCATGCTTGTGATTAGATCTTACTGTGTGTGTGCGGAAAGCTTTCTCGCTTGACACTAGCAAATAGCTGCAGTTGCCACACAATACTGAGCAAGCAGGCATCTGACGATAACTCCCACACTATGCATTCTTAATTTTTTTAATTACATGAAATGCAAATGAGTTATCATGCTACACGCATTAATGTAAAAGTTTAAAGATTAAGAACTTTCAATGCATGCATGCAACAAATGATTCTTTCAATGCACGCATGCAACAAATGATTCTTTCAATGCATGCATACAACAAATGCAAGGTAATTTCTTAAAAATTTTAATTAAAAAAACCCCCCCTTTATGTGGAGGGCCAAGGAAATCTAGTTTCAGGTCGTGGTTCCAACTAGCCCCCCATCCTATTCAGGATTGCAAGACCAGGAACCACTTCCTGGACTAGGCCCCTCAGCCAAGACTTGGAGAGAAAATAATTTTTACTTCTCAATCCACTGTTTATGAAAATGAAACCAGCGGTTGGCATAGATTTGGGGCGGTAGTACTACTGCAAGTAGTTGAAGGATTCTCGCCTGGTAGTAGTAGTACTACAGGCGGTAAGTAACACACTACCGTCGGTAGTAGTAGTACTACTGACGGGAATCCTTTAACTACCAATGGTATGGTTAATACTACCACTGATATTATTGTGTGAAACTACCGGTGGTAGTATTAGAACTACCACCGGTAGTGTTCCTCCTACTGTCATATGTATCTGATTTCCAAGTCAGGGACACCTGATAGCATAAAGGCATGATTGTATCCATGAATGCATGAAATACATAATCACAAGAAAATTCACTTGATTACATGAATATGCAATCCTTGCCTCTTACAAGGCAAAAAGAGCAAGGGATTGAATTCGGATGCCATATTTGAATTCCTACATTCGTTGCTTCATAAATGGAGTGAACGAAGCTCTTGCAATTGAAGTTTGCAAGTTCTTGTAGTACTTCCTAATCTCATATTGCCTCTTGTAGCATCTCCTTCCAAGATTTTCACAACCACCACCTCCACCTCTATCGGGTATTTTCTTTCCATGCCTTGACACCCCTTATTGGTAGCCTTCATCATGGCTGAGTCTGCCCTTCACCTCCGGAGTGCCGACAGAAACTCAGTACTGATCTCCTTACTTGTGGAAACTCTTGTGTATCGTCACCCAATGGCAGTACTTGTAGCTAGATTTGTTGTCTTGCAACTTGAACTGCAAGAATCTTAAATAATCTCTGTTCCTCTTGGTTTTTCCTCCATGCCTCCAAATTGGATGATTCTCCCTCCAAATCTGCCTTTCTACTAAGGCCAACTTATAAGTGACACTTACAATACTTTTAAGTATTATGAGTGGACTGCAATACACGTCCCAATATTTCCCTTGTACTACTTTCCAACATATTCCACATGATATGGCAACCCTGCAGCTCCTACCAACCACACTTTAAAAATAGTGCCATAGGATCTTGAGCCGATTTTCTTGCCAGCTTGGATCTCCCTCTCTGTGACATAGGCCAAGATTGACACTCTGTCTATGTTATTAGCCACGTGTTGTGCTCTTTGAACCTCATCACCTCTCAATGGTCCACTCCTATGCTCCCCCTAAACCCTTTGTTCCTCAACCCTTAAAACTCCATGATCTACAAGGGAGACGAGTTCTCCACCATGTACTCTACCATGAACCTTGGAACCTCCTTCTAACCCTGGACTCCTTCTAAACCCTGGAACTCCTTCTAAGCCCTGGAACCTCCTTCTAACCTTGGAACCTCCTTCTGACCCTTGGATCCTCCTTCTAACCCCGGACTCCTTCTAAACCCTGGAACCTCCTTCTAAACCCTGGAACTCCTTCTGAACCCTAGAACCTCCTTCTGAACCCTGGAACCTCCTTCTGAACCCTGGAACCTCCTTCTAACCCTTAAACTCCTCCTAAACCCTACAGCCCCCAATGAAGGCAAAAGCCTTCATTACCTCAATCATGATGATACACGTTCCTTTTACACATGCATGTACTTTGTTTGCTTACCACACTTAAGCCTATGTCTCTCACCGGAACACGACTCGAGGTCCTAAGCTACACGTATACTACAATTGACAACTCTAATATATCTATGGGTGACAAAAAGCCTCGGAACCCTGCATACTGAGAGAACCCTGCTCTTCCTACGAAAGCAGTAGGAAAGAGCCAACATTTGATGCTATTGTCGGGGAGACTAGCATCTCAAATAGTGAGTAAACATATGTAGGTATGTGTAAAAAACAATCTACTTCGAACTTTCACAAATATAACACTCAAGGGTAAGGAGAGTAAATTTTTTTTTTCCAGTTCTAGCCTAACATATCTACCCCAAGCATCAACCTTGAGGTTAACCTTAAGAAATTTTCTTTATTTCTTGAATAGAAGCCACATGATATACAATCAGGCTAGGTAGTGGTGGACACGAATGCGTAGAGCTTGCAATTTCAATCATTTCACCTTTTTGCATAAAAGCAAACTGAGCTATCCATAAAGAGTTATGGCTCGGGAAGAGTTTAGGGTTAAACCCTAAACCTAAACTCATTTCGTATAAAAACCCACTCCACCCCCTCATTCTTCATGTTTCACTTTTTGCCTCCATTCTCTTCTTCATTCCGAGCCCTACACAAGACACTCCTCCCTCTCCATCGACCACCACCTTACTCCCATCCTCACATTGTAAGTAACTTTGAGCCCATCTCGCAGCGATAACCCAGCCATCCACCCACCGTCCATTGTTCCTCAACAATCCTGTTACATCGAGAAAGACTTGGAGAGCGTTCAGGTGACCACCTCTCCCTTCCTTTCGATTTTCGTCCGTCAAGATTTTTTTTTAATTTCTTTTTTCTTTTTTTCCCCCTCCCATTTCCACCACCCCCCTCCATTTCCATTACCCCCTCCCCCTTCCCCCTCCACCTCCCCCTCCCCCCTCCATTTCCATTACCCCCTCCCCCTTCCCCCTCCATCTCCACCTCCCCCTCATTTCCACCACCCCCTCCCCCTCTCCCCTCCCTCCATCTCCACCTCCCCCTCCCCCTCCCCCCTCCATCTCCACCACCCCCCCTTCCCCCTCCATCTCTAGCTCCCCCTCCCCCCTCCATTTCCACCACCCCCTCCCCCTCCCCTCTCCATTTCCACCTCCCCCCCCCTCCCCCCTCCATCTCCACCTCCACCTCCCCCCCCATCTCCATCTCCACCTCCCCCTCCCCTCCCCCCTCCATCTCCACCTCCACCTCCCCCTCCCCCCTCCATCTCCACCTCCCCCCCCCCCCTCCCCCTCCATCTCCATCTCCACCTCCCCCTTTCCCCCCCCTCCATCTCCACCTCCACCTCCCCCTCCCCCTCCTGCTCCCCCCTCCATCTCCATCTCCACCACCCACTTTTTTCCCCCTCCCCCCTCCATCTCCACCATCCCCTTCCCCCTCCCCCTCCATCTCCACCACCCCCTCCCCCTTTTCCCTCTCTCTTTCTCTCTCACACTCTCTCTCTCTTACTCTCTCTCTCTTTCTCTCTCTTTCTTTCTCTCTTTCTTACTCTTTCTCTCTCTTTCTCTTTCTCACTCTCTCTCTCTCTCTTTCTCTCTCTCTCTTACTCCCTCTCTCTCTCTCTCTCTCTCTCTCTCTCTCTCTCTCTCTCTCTTACACTCTTTCTCTCTCTTTCTTTAGCTCTTACTCTCTCTCTCTCTATCTCTCTCTCTCTTACTCTTTCTCTCTCTCACTCTCTCTCTCTCTTACTCTCTCACTCTCTCTTTCTCTCTCTCACTACCTCTTTCTCTCTCTTACTCTTTCTCTCTCTCTCTTTATCTCTCTCTCTCTCTCTCTCTCTCTCTCTCTCTACCCCCCCCCGCCGGTCGCTCCCTACCACTAACCTAACACTAACCTACCTAAGCAAGGGCCTTGCTTGCTACTTGGAAGGCCGACACCCTTAGGGCCCTTGCTTGCTGCTCGGAAGGCTGACACCCACAGAGCCTGCCCCGCTCCCCTCCACACTGCCTCCCCGTCGCTTGCGTCGATGCCCGCCGCCACGTCGCCCGTCGCACCGCTCTGACTACCCCCGCCCTCGCCACCCCGCCCACAACACCGTCCCCTGCCCCCCTCCCCTCTCATTCCCACGCCCCCCCCTTCCCCTCCGTGTGCCTCCACCCTCCCGTCCCCTCTCCCCTACCTTCCCCCCCTTGCGAAAAATCCCCCCCCCGCGCCACCGACGCGAACCCCCCACACTCTCTCTCTCTCCTTTCTTTTGGAAAAAAAAAAACCTAACCATAAGGTATCCCTAGTGTTAAGGTAACCTTCGTTAGGTTAGCTTTAAATGCAGTTAGGTTAGGTTAGTTAAACTAGGCTAGTTACGTTAGGTTAACTAGGTTAGTTAGTCTAGCCTAGGTTAGGTTAGGTTAATATTAACCTACATTAGGTTAGTTTGACGTTAGCTAGGTTAGTAAAACTGCTAGTTAATTACCCTTAGAGGGTTAGTTGAACTAACTGTGGTCAATTTAACATTAAGTAAGTTAGGTTAGACTAATTGTTAGGCATCTCACTAGACAAATATTAGTCAATCTAACTAGATTAACTTGGCTCCAACCCCTCAGTTGGACCTAAAGTCCATTCACACCACCCTTAGGACCCCCCCCCAACCCCAAATTTTACCCCTTCTTTAACCCCTCGTAACTCATCCGTTTGGGACCCAAACTGAACCCCGTTTGAACCCAAATTTCACACACAAAAACACCACGCTATGCGGTATTTTTCCAACCCGTTGCAAACCATTTCGGCATCCCTAGAACTCGCTCATTCGTGCCCCCGTGTGGGCATCGTTTCACACAAATTCGCTCATATCTTCACGCCGTGACCTCCAATTAATGATCCGTCTGCACCAGCACATTTCTCTACACACGTAGAACAATCTTAGGAACAT
This sequence comes from Dipteris shenzhenensis, assembly GCF_047967505.1. Classification (NCBI taxonomy): domain Eukaryota; kingdom Viridiplantae; phylum Streptophyta; class Polypodiopsida; order Gleicheniales; family Dipteridaceae; genus Dipteris; species Dipteris shenzhenensis. The sequence continues at coordinate 904,544 of NW_028239847.1, read as the reverse complement.
TATTAACACAACGGTCCCTACACAAACTAACACCACTCTAACCCTCCTAACAAAGCTACATCCACACCCGCACTTGTGGCAGAGACACCCTTGGCAAATCTCACCCAATCTGCATGCAGCGACGTTCCGACCAATGCCTTTGACTCCAACGCTCACCACATCTGCATATAACTCTGCTGCAATAACCGCCCCTGCCAATCCTCTACCCCGAATCCCCCCCTGAGATTCAACCACTCCCTCTAACTCCTCCATGCCCCAACATGGCTGGACGTCATCATGACAATGATGGGGATATCGACCTCGATGCCGAGGGTGACAATTTCTTCAATCGAAGAAATAATAACAATCGAGGCTAATGCCCCTTGGGAAAACTGGAACTTTCCAAATATAATGGTCGGGGAGATCCAGCTCAATTCCTCCAGCATTTTGATGCCGCATACCGCGCAAGTGGAGATCAATCCCATGAAACCAAGGTGGCTTGGTTTCCCATGGCCTTAATTGATGAAGCATCTGAATGGTACCTAGACCTTCTCGTGGAAGAACGCGCCACATGGGACCTACTTCAAAAAGAATTCAAACGATGCTTTCAAATGGAGAGGCTAAAAGATGATCCCGCTCTCCAACTCAGCAAGATCGAAACAAGGCCGGAGAGAAGATGTATGCACATATGAAATGATTAATCACCAAATGTGACCCACGCCCAGATGCAAAGTACCTCACGGCATGGTTCATTGTAGGACTCAGAAAGAAAATCCGAAAGGATATGAAAAAGATAAGCAGCTATGCAATGTTCAGTGTTGCTCATGCGGCAGCCATTGACATCGAGGATGGCATGACAAACTCAGACACTAGCAGTGATGACGGTAGATCTAGTACCCGAGATAAGCACTCCAAAAAAGGCAAATCCAAGTCTGTTGCCAAAACATCAAATGAAGATCGCCTAGAGTCCATGACCATGAAGCTGTGAAAGAAGACATGATGCACGCCATGGAACAAAAACTTTGCTTGTCTCAGCTGCCAACTCAGACATATCCACAGCGAGAAAATGTATGGTGTCCACATTGCATGGCAAACCATACAGCAAATGAGTGCCCGGTCCTCAGAGCCAGGATCACTTCACAAGCAAATCCACCACCAAGGTTGTGGTGCCATATCTGCATCGTCGGCGATCATGATGAAAACAGTTGCATCTTCAACATGCGCAACAACCCGCCTCGAACTCAACAATACCAAGTGGCACCCATGCCAGTATACAGGCAACCGGCACTTGCACAAGCGCCCCCATCTCCGAGGCTAAATCTTGTTCCCGTTCGAATACAAGCCCCACAACTACTCAAAAACCCGAATCCATGACCATATCCAAGAGCACCAAATCCAGCTCCTCAGGTAGTTCCAATATATCAATTACAAGCCGAGGAAGTAGAGTCGCTATTTGAGTATGAAGCAGAGTACCCAGTGTACTATGTAGAAGGTGCAAAGGGTCTAATACCAGTTTATGCAAATCAAGTACATCCCAACACATATCGCACACTAATCAAGTGCTACGGTTCTAGAGAAAATCACCGAATCGCAGAGTGCCCTCATCGTGGTAGCCCAGCTACTTTCCAACCACTCTACAGAGATTGTGGCATAGGACATGCATGCATGGATTGTCCCATGAAAAATAAGGTCCCAGAACAAACATAAATAAAGCTTGACATCCCCATCGGCATCATTGGGGTGGACCATCCAAGTGTTGAGATATCGAGCTCCTCCACTCGTGATATGCCAGGGTGACCGTTGTGCATTTATGTCACCGACTTGTTAGCTGCAGATGCGGTTGGTAATGTAAAGAATGCTTTCTTGCATGGTGATTTGCAAGAAGAGGTCTTTATGGAGCAGCCACTAGGTTATGTTCATGCTGTTCATCCTGAGTTTGTTTGCAGGTTGAAGAAAGCCTTGTATGGCTTGAAGCAAGCACCTAGAGCATGGTCTGACAAGATAGGACAATATCTTGTCACTATTGGCTTTCAAATTTCCAAGGCAGATTTCTCACTCTATGTGAGAAAAACAGAGAAAGGTATTATGCTGCTTGTTATTTATGTTGATGATTTGATCATCACAGGTGATAGTGATGAAGATATCCTTCATGTGAAAATGCTATTGAAGCAAAAGTTTGAGATGAAGGATTTGGGAGAGCTGCTTTATTTCTTGGGCATTAAGGTGATTAGATCACCAAGTGGGATACAGCTCTTGCAGAGGTAGTATGGATTGGACATGCTGTCCAAATATGGGATGACAGGCTGTAAGCCTATTTCAGTTCCTTTGGAGCAGAATGTGAAGCTGAGCGCAGATGCAGGTGAGCTTCTAGAAGACACTACTATGTATAGACGCATAGTAGGAAGTTTGATTTATATGACTATTACCAGGCCAGATTTGAGCTATGTTGTTGGATTGGTAAGTCAGCTTATGCATTCTCCAAGAAACCGCATTTGGATGCGGCTAGATGCATACTCAGGTATGTGAAATCCACATTGCAGTATGGACTATTTTATGAGGCTGGGGTTTAGATATAGGTGCATGGATACACTGATGCTGATTGGGTTGGTAGTATTTCTAATAGACGATCTACCAGTGGATATGTGTTCTCTTTTGGGAGTGCTGCAGTCACTTGGAGCAGTAAGAAACAGCCTACAGTTGCCTTGTCGAGCACAGAGGCTGAGTACAGGGGTGCAGCAATGGTTGCATGTGAGGTAGCTTGGTTGCATAAGCTACTTTATGATATGCATCAGTCTACAGATGGGCCAGTTGTCATTTATTGTGACAATATGAGCAGTATACACTTGGCAAATAACCCAGTCTATCATGCTAGAACAGAGCACATTGAGGTGCATTATCACTATGTGTGGGAGAAGGTTTTACTAGGTCTTATTGATCTAGTTTATGTCAGCACAGAGGATCAGGTAGTTGGCATATTCACGAAGGCATTGGGCGCAGAGAAGCTATGCAAGTTCAAAGACCTACTTGGTGTGCAGGAATTGGGATTGAGCTCGAGGGGTAGTGTTAAGATATCAAGCTCCACTCGTGATATGCCAAGGTGACCATTGTGCATTTATGTCACCGACTTGTTAGCTACAGATGCGGTTGGTACACCGCCCACGAATAATAGCTGGATGACACCTATCCTTATCTACTCTAGTTCGTGGCTCAGTTAGTATGCCACCTTAGTTAGTTTAGTTTGGTTTGAGACCCACATATAGGGTTCTTCTATTTCTTTGTACTTGAGTTCTTTTGGCTTTTCACAACTAAGAAGAGGAAAATTGTTTTCAGCCTCCACTTGTGTGTGTATTCCCCCATTGTGTATGTGAGAAAGCCGCAAGTGAGACTCCTTCCCTCTCTCCCACTATCTTCACACCAAGTCTGGCGAGTGTAAATTCACAACCTATAAATGTAATTACATGGCAACAAAAAGAGGCCACCAAGGACCCTAACATTCCAATCCAACCAAAGCAATTTCTTAAAAAGAAAGCACAAGTACCTCCACCTCTGCCAAGCAGTGAGCAGCCGAGTTCATCCACATCAACTCTCGAGCCTCAAATAAAAGAAGCTCCATACCCAAATGCAGAGGTGGAGAAGGCTCACTTTCAGGCACTTCAACAATGGATACAAAAGGAACAAGCCCAATTTGAGGCTGAGAAAAAAGCTCAATTTGAGGCTGAGAAACAAGCTCAAAACCCAATCTATGACTTGGCCCCACAAAGTAATGATACTGTACTCGAGCCTCTATTCCAACAATAGACTCCAGAGCATAATGTACCGCCACGTCAACTTGAAGGAGCCGCACTCTCTAGTATCTTGAGTTGCCCTGTGTCAATTTCCATCGGAATCCTTCTACGGAATTGTCCCAATCTCTGGGAGAGTTTCAAAGGATGGATTGAACTTGCAAATCCCCCTCCACCTATGAATGACATTGAAGATATCCTTGTGCGGATGGGTGAGAGAGATGACATACGCAACATTATTGTGCCTTTGATCCACAAGGCATATAATGAAGTCCAAGCCATAGTGGATGGTGGAGCAGGTGTAAATGTCTTATCAAAGGAGCTCTACGAAGAATGGAGTCTCCCACCAATGCAAAAGGCTAATTTCAACATACGCCTTGCTGATGATTCACGAGCAAATCCCTTGGGAATAGTCAATGGCATGTCCACAAAGATCATAGGAGTCTGCTTTTCCCTTCAATTCACAATCTTGGATCTCCCCAAAAAATCCTATCAAATCTTACTGGGACGTCCTTGGTTACAAGAAGCATTAGTCCTCCATGACTGGGGAACTGATAGACTGACAATCCAGAATCGCGACACTGCAGTTAGGGTGAATGTGGGGACAGGAGCTATTAAACCAATTGTGCCTAGAGCATTGGATGACACATCTTCCACGACAATCTCAAGCAAATTAGCTCCCCTACAACAACATGCCATAGCGGGTGACTCACAAAGCAATGTCAATAAGTGGATACAAACATTGGCAACCATTGACAACTGCCATTCATTAGACCCCATCTT